>NC_057722.1:2165140-2177592 GCF_004010195.1 Chiloscyllium plagiosum | reverse complement strand
AGGGATATATTTCCCTCCCCTCCCCTATCAGCGTTCCGGAAAGACCACTCCCTCCGTGACTCCCTCGTCAGGTACACACCCCCCACCAACCCAACCTCCACTCCCGGCACCTTCCCCTGCCACCGCAAGAAATGCAAAACTTGCGCCCACACCTCCCCCCTCACTTCCCTCCAAGGCCCCAAGGGTCACAAATTCACCTGCACTTCTGCACACATCATTTACTGCATTCACCTGCACCATCCTCTGGGTAAAAAAGAATTTCTCTAATCCCCTCTAAACTTCCTGTCTTTAAACTTAAAGTAATGCCCCCTTAATATTGACTCTTCAACTAAAGGGAACTACTTTCTAATTACCCTGTCCATGCCCTTCATAATTTTATACACCACTTTTACGTCCCCTCTTATCTTTGCATACTTTAAAAAAAAAACAACCTGAGCTTATCCAGCTCTTCTTTGTAGCTGAAACTCTCCATCGCGACAACATCCTTTGCATCCCCTGCAGTGCAATCACATCCTCTCTATCGTGTGGTGACCAGAGCTGCACACTCCAACGGTGGCCTAACCAAAGTTCTGTTCAGTTCCAACATGACCTCCCCGCTCTTATAATCTAAACCAGAACTGATAAAGGCAAGTATCCTGTATGGTCTCTTAATTAGGCGAAAGTGAGGACTACAGATGACGGGGATTAGAGTCGCTAGTGTGGTGCTGGGAAAGCACAACAGATCAAGCAGAAATTCCTTATCTCTATATCATCAGCAAACATGGCAGCAATGCTCTTGAGCTCTTGATACATGTTATTAATACAGGTTGTCAATAATTGAGGCCTCAGTGCTAATCCCTATGGCATTCATTAAAGTTTGCTGCTTTGAAAATGATCCATTCCGTCAGAGTCACTACAATGGAGGCCATCCAGTCTTTTGAGTCAATATCAGATCTCTGTGTAGCATTCATACAGACTTATCCCCTTGTTTACTCAAATAAAAGACAACCCCTATTGTCTGGAAATCTGAAACAAACCCAGAAATGCTGGAGAAACTCAATATGTCTGGCAGATATGTGAAGAGAGAAACTGAAACCTCTGCTTATGTCAAAAAATTTCCAGTCCTTCTCAGTTCTGAAATAGATTTGTACTGGACTAGAAGCATTAACTCTGTTCCTTCATCATTTCACTCCCTTGTTCTCTTTGCACCACAATTCTCAAGAATGGGATAGCATGGTGGCTCAGTGAGGTGGCACATGATGTTGTGCCGAATATGATGCCAAATTAAAATAATGCCTTCTTCCCACCCTTGCATATTCATGTAGTTATCTGAAAGCTCCTTAATTGCCCCTGTCATATCTACCTCCACCAATATTAGCAGTGTGTTACAGACATTTACCTCTCTCTGTTAAAAAAACTTGCCCATCACATTTCTTTTGAACCTTGCCTTCTCACATTAAAGGTACACCTCATCGAGTTAGACACTTTGGGGGATGATATATTCATAGATCCTTTTGTTCTCATGGCATCAACGTTTACCACCAGATGGGGGAACACTGCACAGAGCTAACCCGCAACTATCAGATTCACAATCAGAAGGTATTTAGACATCAGAAATGGAGCAGAGTATCTAAGCTGGGATTTAGGTGCAGCACTGACGGAATGTTGCAGTATCTCATGTGCTGTCCCTTAAATGAGATATTGAACTATGGCTGCCCTTGCACAATGTGAAGGATTTCCATTATTTTGAGGACCAGTTGTAAAGATAAAGCTACAGTTTAACCTCACATCACAAATACGGCACCTCATGTGCACCCTCAGTACTACATTGGAATATCAGGCTAGATTCAGCAAAATTATTAAGAAGGTGAATTTCTCTCTTCATTGGGACTAAACTTCACTATCAAAGGGATTGTGTTTGCATGTGTGTGTGTGCAAGAGAGAGAGTGAGGGGAGAAAGAGAAAGAGTGTGTGTGCGTATGAGAGAGAGTGTGTGTGTGTGTCTGCATGTGTGTGTGTCTGTGTGAATATATCTGTGTGTGTGTGCCTCTATGTGGGTATTTGTGTGTGTCTGTGTGCATGTGTGTCTGTGTACGTGTGTGTCTGTATGTGTGTACATATGTGTGTCTGTGTGCGTGTGACTGTATGTGTGTGTGTCTGTGTGTTTATGGTGAATGTGTATAAATGTGTGAGAATGTGTGTAACTGTTTCAATCTTCCTAGCTCATTATTGGCAGCAATTAGAATAGTTATACTTTCTATCAACAAACTGGATGTGAGATAAATTCAAAATTTGATCGGTCTTTGAAAAATGAGCTCATATAAAGAGATGGGAGCATGTTCAATATTTCCTTTTTTCTCATTTTATACCCTTTTAACGATAAAACTGTGGAAATTGTATTATCTATGTAACCTGGATGTTTTGTTGTTCTTTTCTCGCTTGTTTTGAATTGCTCAAACAAACACTAATCGACATTTGGTGCTTTGGGAAATGAGTCTTAACATGTACAAAATGCAAAGTTTGTTTACACACCTCCCTTTGAAATTAAATAAGTTGGGTAGAATTTGTGACAGTGCAATTTGTAGATAATTGCTGGCAATGTCAGCTTGATTTTCTTTTCCCTTAAGGTAAGTTTATATTCCTTTTAAGTTATCATATTGAAGACTCTTGTAAAACATTTCTGCAGCTTGGGTTCAAGCTCATGTGTATTAAATGCCAGTAACTGTGACTAATGGCTTGCCTAACTGGAGATAAATACTACAGCCGGTGGAAAATAGCTGACCTTTGAATGAATTGGATGATGCACACGTTTTGTCAGTGCAGTATCTTGTCAAAAGGATTCTCTCACAGGATACAAATCACCAAATTCTCCATTGGTATAAAGCAGTACTGAATCTGTCACTGTTTTGTACAGATATCTTAACCCTTGAGAAGACTGACAAATCACATTTAATGCCTTCCTACACCAACTGATATGCTTTTAGTCTTCAGGATGCTTTGTTGTATTGAAGTCCTGCTTGTGCACTACACCATCCAACCAAACCTTCATGTCCCTATCCACAACACGGGGACCAATTTCCCCTGTCTGCCATGTCCAGGGCAAATGTCAGAAACAGTGTAGGGCAGCTCTGAACTGACGAAACTTATCTGGGAGCTTGCAAAGGTGGCATGGAATAGGATGCCATTGGATTCCAGGATATGCTGGTGATGGCGATTTGTCCTGGATCCAGCGGTGATACGATGGGGCTAGAGTGAGGCGAGGAGCCATCTTCGGGCAGTCAGAGTCAGGATCCTCTCCTCATAAAAGGAGGCAGAAAAATATCAAGCACTTCATCACCTATCTTGATTTTTTTCTGCCCTTTCACTGGATGGTTTCATCAAGGACTGAACAAAAAAGTGGCATTGAGTTAGTTAATGAGGACAGCTTGGCACAGTTGTGAGGAAACTAAAGTTTACAGAAAGAAGCTGTCACTTTGCCAAAGCCTTAAGACTTATCCTTTTGTATTTAAAACAAGGACAGTTAAAATGGATATTTTAGTTTGATTCCAAATATTTTGAGGATTATTGTTACTTTAAATCATAAAAATTCAATTGGTTGATAATCTACTGCAAACTCACAAGACAAATTTTAGCATCCCAAAACATAAAAGTTCTCGTCTTGATGAAAGATCATTCTGATCGCAGATGCTCTGCTTTTAATTTGACCTGCAATTGTAACATCCCAGCACATGGCAGGTACCTTTGTACTCCATGTAGACTGATTAGATTGGCATACATTTCTAAACAAATGTACCGATGTGGAAGACAGTTTTCAGGTTTCTTCACCCCTTTGCCATATAAATATTCTGGAAATGAATTAATACGAAACATCATTCAGGTAGTTTCATACTGTTTAACGTTTGCCACAACAGCAACATGGTAGAACCATTGGGCTCCATTTTCCCAGCTTAGGTTAACACTTTAGATTAGATTAGATTAGATTAGATTAGATTACAGTGTGGAAAAAGGCCCTTCGGCCCAACAAGTCCACACCGACCCGCCGAAGCGAAACCCACCCATACCCCTACATTTACCCCTTACCTAACACTACGGGCAATTTAGTATGGCCAATTCACCTGACCCTGCACATCTTTGTGATGTGGGAGGAAACCGGAGCACCCGGAGGAAACCCACGCAGACACGGGGAGAACGTGCAAACTCCACACAGTCAGTTGCCTGAGTCGGGAATTGAACCCGGGTCTCTGGCGCTGTGAGGCAGCAGTGCTAACCACTGTGCCACCGTGCCGCCCACTTATTTGCGGTGATGTGTTATCATGGCTGACAATGATTTTTCTCGTGCTATCTCCTGCTTCACGCCTCATTCGTAAAGAATTCCAGCCTCTTTTTGTCTTTCTTGTATGATCATGCAGCAGGGAAAATGAAATACCGCCATTAATGGAAGTTTCTGACAACAAGCTGATGGTGCCATATCAAGTCCATCCACACTTCAGATGCTGCAAGCCAGGAATCACCTTGTACACTGTCATCTAAGAAAACGGATATGCCTTAGGAAGGGAAGCTGACATCCTGCTTTCCAGCTGGGAAGCTGCAGATCCTGGTGAATCAGGCGATTGAAAAGAGATTGTTTCTCCACTCAATGGGCCACCAAAGGAAACCAAGGCATCAAACACAGTCAGTCTGAACACAGACAGCAGCCCAAGGGGTCAATGCTGTCTCCAGGATCTGATAGAATGAATAGCAGTGCAGGATAAAGATTAACGATCTTCTGAATCTGCAAAGGTAAGTTCCACCATCCTCTCTTGGCTACCTCACACTCACTCTAACACTACCACAACACACAAACCTCATTACCACTCATGACTACCAACTACAATACTGTCACGGTGTCTCCTCTCAATAGCTGTCACCTGCCACAGCCTACTCAATGACAGGACTTGCTGGTCCTCTGGATAAAAAGCTTTGCAATTCACACAGACTGGCAGCCAAGTAAAGAAATGAGGCTAAGAGCTATAAGTTGCATCATGTGGAGTACATGAGTTGGCTTTGTGTCCCAGTGCACAAAGTGAGCTGGTAGGAGCATGCAAGGTCTCTCTGAGTTCCGAAGTAAAGTCCAAATGGCTGAAATGGATTCTGCATTGGCTTGAGGTCAACCATAATAATGTGATGAGGCTGGTGGCTTACTAAACCAAGTTCAATGGATACAGGCTGAAGAAGGACATTGTCCATGGAGCTTTCAAATATAGGTTGGTAAAGGGACATTAAAGTGGAGGCCTGGAGAAGCAAGTCTTAAGTTGTATCTGCCATCTGACTTTCAAGTCAGGAATTGTCACCACCTAGTTTCTCAGGAGGTCAGGGGAGAATGGTCAGCCACTTATAGGTAAAGTATTTTGGGATATTAATGAAATGCAAATGGATGGTTAGAAAGTTGTCACTTACCAGCGATTCTGATCTTGCTATTGATAACTTAAAGGGAAAATCAAAAAAACATGTTCTTGATGTTAAGAATCAGTCTTTATAATTTCACTATTTTTTCTCACATTTCTTACCATTCTCTGTGTTACCTAAGGCTCGAGACAATTCTATCCACTGAGAGATCAAGGAGTTTTAACATTCATGGGCCAGCCATCAAGGAGATGTTTATTCTGTGACTGGGTTGATACATCACCTTTATCTCATTTCAGACTTACATTAGAACTGCAATAGCACTTCACGATGACAACACCACTCGATCCAATCTATTCCACAGTTCAAGGTGTATACCTTTGCTCTTATATTTCTTGATATCCCACCTAGCAATAATCTACCTATCTCAGCCTTGAACCCTCCACTTGAATGAGCATCCATAGCGAGCAAACATCTGAACCTAGTCTCATTGGAATAGCCCTATTCATTTCAGCTAAATAGCTGAAGTCGGCTAAGAACCTTGGAGTAATGGGGGTGAGGGACTGAGAAGTGGGGAGAGGTGCTTAGTCAGCCAAGTTTGATATAGAGAGGCCTAATAACTGAATTAGAAAAACATTTTTGCCCCCTTCTGTGGTCAGCAATAGCAAAGCAAACAGTGAGAAAAGCCTATGGGAAACCCCAAACACTGCATAGAAAAACTGTTGTTGCCAAGCCAGTGTAAACTTTAGAATATACCAATAGAAAAGATGGAGTAAAATAAAATGTATTTTAGCCCACAGCCAGGAAAGGTTTGTATGGTTTATGATCTCTTATTTAACACAGAAAATTTGGAGGATGGGAAAAAAATTGTGGCCATAAGAACAGCTCCTTTTTTGAGGTATTTTAGATGTTTGAAGTGAATTTCTCGAATTCCAGGAGCAGTAACTACTGTTTTATAAGCAGTTGCATTGTTTTGGAACTTTGAGGAAAAAAAGATCAAAACAACGGTTCTTTAAAAACGAGGAACTGAATAAAGGGAGAGACCACATGGTCAGTGAGAGACAGAGAGAGAGGGAGAGAGAGAAAAATAACCTATACTGCTGTCTGACGCAATTGTGAACCTGCACAGCTACTGCCTTTGAGTTCAAGTGTTACTGGTCATCAGAGTGCATCTAAAAAAAATTAACAAACAGCAAATTTCACAGTTGACCTTGGAGGAACCTGTGTGGGTGAGCTCACAGCACAGAAGCAGATAAGTGCATGATTTTTAAGTGTAAACTTGCTGTCTTTTTTTAATCATGAATGGAGTGGGTTCTTTTTGTTTATATGTTTTATTGAGATCTGTCTCTTGATTAAAATTTAAGAATATAAAACATAAGTGCTGTTGGCCTGGAACAGTATTTTTTTAGAGCAGTAAGACTGTGCTATTTTCTGTAGATTGTTACGGTGCAGAGATGGCTTTTCATAGAGTGATGTGCTCTTTCCGTCAGACGTCGGAGATTAGGAAGAATTTCCATGTTACTGATGGTTCTCTCTGTAGTAAGTCTGTTTGGTTGCAAATCCTATCAGATCTCATGGATTGTTTAGAGTGGCAGTTAGAGACAATGAGGAATTTACAGGAGCTAGGGGGTGTCTTGGATGGCAGTTACAGGAAGGGAGGAAAATTGCAGATACAGTCAGGTAGGTAAGTTACCACCAGGAAATGTAGGAGAGCGAGGCAGGTAGTGCAGCAGTCTAATGTGGCTGTGCCCATCTCAGACAAGTATGTGTATTGGAAAATTTACGGGATGATGGACTCTCAAGGGAATGTAGCACAAACAGCCAAATTTCCGGTACTGAGAATGATTCTAATGTAACAAATGGTATATCAGGTTCCAAATGATCAATAGTGTTAGGGGACTCTCTAGTCAGAGGCACAGACAGATGTTTCTGTGGCCAACAGGGAGAAATCAGAATGGTGTGTTGCCTCCCTGGTGCCAGGATCAAGGATTTCTTGCAGAGAGTGCAGAATATTCTCAAAGAGGAGAGGGGCCAGCTGGAGGTCAGTGTACACTTTGAAACCAATGACATAGGAAGGGAAAAGGATGAGATTATGAAGGGAAAATGGAAGGAATTTAAAAAGTAGGTTCTTGAGAGTAGTAATATCTGGATTACTCCCAGTGCTGTGAGCTAGCAAGGCTAGGAATAGGATGATAGAGCAGGTGAATGCATGTCTGAGGAGCTGATGCAAATGCTAAGGGTTCACATTTTTAGATCATTGGAATCTCTTCTGGGTAGAAGTGACCTGTACATGAAGGACGGATTGCACTTGAACTGGAATGGGACTAAGTTACTGACAGGGAGATTTGCTAAAGCTGCTTGGGAAGATTTAAATTAGTAAGGTGGGGGTGTGGGGGTGTGAACCAGGGAGATAGTGAGAAAAGAGATCAGTCTGAGACTGGTATGATTGGAAAAAGGAGCTAGTCAAACAGTCAGGGCAGGCAGGAACATAGCAGAGAATGAGATAAATTAAACTGTATTTATTTCAATACAAGAGGCCTAACAGGGAAGGCAGATGAACTCAGGACATGGTTAGGAACATGCGACTGGGATATCATAGCAATTACCGAAACATGACTCCAGGACAGGACTGGCAGCTTAATGTTCCAGGATGCAAATGCCATAGGAAGGACAGAAAGGGAGGACAAGAGATTAGGGGAAGTGGTGTTTTTGATAAGGGGTAACATTACATCTGTACTTAAGGAGGATATTCCTGATACTACGTCCAGGGAAGTTATTTGGGTGGAACTCAGAAATAAGAAAGGAATAATTACCTCATTGGGACTGTACTATGGTTCCCCCAATTGTTAGCGGGAAATTGAGAAAGAAATTTGTCAGGAGTTCTCACTTATCTGTAAGAATAATAAGGTGATAATATCAGGGGATTTTAACTTTCCAAACATAGAATGGGACTGCCATAGTGTTAAGGGTTTAGATGGAGAGGAAGTTGATAAGTGTGTACAGGAAAATCTTCTGATTTAGTATGTGGATGTACCTGCTAGAGAAGGTGCAAAAGTTGACCTACTCTTAGGAAATAAGGCAGGGCAGGTGACTGAGGTGTCAATGGGGGAGCACTTTGGGGCCAGCGACCATAATTCTATTAGATTTCAAAACAGTGATGGAAAAGGACAAACCGAATCTAAAAGTTCAAGTTCTAAGTTGGAGGAAGGCCAATTTTGGTGGTATTAGGCAAGAACTTTCAAAAATTGATTCGGTGTGGATGTTCGAAGGTAAAGGAATTACTGGAAAATGGGGAGCCTTCAAAACTGAAATAACGAGAGTCCAGAGACAGCGTATTCCTGTTAGAGTGAAAGGCGAGGCTGGTAGGTATAGGGAATGCTGAATGAGTAGAGAAATTGAGGTTTGGGCTAAGAAAAAGAAGGAAGCATATATCAGGTATAGACAGCAGAGATTGAGTGAATCTTCAGAAGAGTATAATGGCAGTGGCAGTATACTTAAGATGGAAATCAGGAGGGCAAAAAGGGGACATGAGATAGCTTTGGCAAATAGAGTTCGGAGAATCCAAAGAGATTTTGAAAGTACATTAAGGACAAAAGGGTATTGAGAGAATGAATAGGACCTGGAGAAAGTGAGGACTGCAGATGCTGGAAATCAGAGTCAAGAGTGTGGTGGAAAAGCAGGTAAGGCAGCATCCGAGGACCAGGAGAATCGACGTTTCAGGCATAACCCGTTCATCAGGAAAGAGGCTTGTGGCCCAAGGGGGCTGAGAGATAATTGGGAGGGGTGTGGAGCTGGGGAGAAGGTAGATGAGACAGCAATGGGTAGATGAAGTTGGGGGTGAAGGTGATAAGTCGGACTACAGGGCGTGGAGTTGTTTAATGCGTGTATCCCAGAGATGTTCTTTGCAGTGTTCCACAAGTAGGCATCCTAACTGCCCAATCTAGAGAAGACTGCATTGGGAGCAACAGACAAAGTAAATGATGTGCAGGAGTGCAGGTAAAACTCTGATGGGTGTGGAGACTCCTTCAGGGCCTTGGACGGAGTTGAGGGGGAGGTGTGGGTGCAGGTTTTGCAACTCATGCGGTGGCACGGATAAGTGCCAGGAGGGGAGAGTGGGTTGTTGGGGGACAAGACCTGATGAGGGACTCATGGAGGGAATGGTTTCTCCGGAACATTGATAGGGGTGGAGTGGGAAATATATCATTGGTGGTGTGGTGTGTTTGTAAATAGGGGAAATGGTGGGGAATGATGCAAGGATGCAGAGGTTGGTGGGGTGGAAGGTGAGGACCAGGGGGTTCTGTCCTTGTTACGATTGGAGGGGTGGGGTTCAAGGGTGGAGGTGAAGGAAGTGGAGGGCATCAGTGACCATGTGGGAGGGGAAATTACGGTCTTTGAAGAAGGAGGCCATCTGGTATGTTCCGTGGTGGAATTAGTCCTCCTGGGCAGAGGCGGGGGAGTTGGGAGTAGGAGATAGCATTTTTGCAGGAGGCAGGACAGGAGGAGGTTAGTCCAGGTAGCTGTGGGAGTTGGTAGGTTTGTAGAAAATGTCTGTGTTGAGTCGGTAATCAGAACTGGAAATGGAGATGTCCAAGAAGGAGAGGGAGGTGTCTGAGATCGTCCAGTGAACTTAAGGTTCTATGTAGCCGACAAAGAGACAGGCATAGCTGGGGCCCATGCGGGTGCCCATGGCTACCCCTCTGGAGGAAGTGGGAGGATTCAAAGGAGAAATTGTTGAGGGTGACGATCAGTTCAGCCAAACGAATAAGAGTGTCAGTGGAACGGTACTGGTGTGGACACTGGGAGAGGAAGAATCAGAGGGCTTGGAGGCCCTGGTCATGGCGGATGGAAGTGTATGGGGACTGGATGTCCTTGGTGAAGATGAGGCATTGGGGGTCAGGGAAACAAAAGTCACAGAGGAGATGGAGGGTGTGGGTGGTGTTCCGAACGTAGGTGGGGCATTCCTGGACTAGGGGGGAATAGGATAGTGCTGATAATGTGTTGCTGGAAAAGCGCAGCAGGTCAGGCAGCATCCAAGGAGCAGGAGAATCGACGTTTTGGGCATGAGCCCTTCTTCAGGAATAGGATAGTATCAAGTTATATGGAGATGAGATCGGTGATGGTGTCAAGGTATAGGACTCCTCAGGGGCTGGAGCATTGGAGGCTGATGGGTAACCTTATAGAAGTTTATAAAATCATGAGGAGCATGGATAGGGTAAATAGACAAAGTCTTTTCCCTGTGTTGGGGGAGTCCAGGACTAGAGGGCATAGGTTTAGGGTGAGAGGGGAAGGATATAAAAGGGACCTAAGGGGCAATGTTTTCACCCAAACAGTGATGCATGTCTGGAATGGGCTGCCAGAGGAAGTGGTGGAGGTGGCTACAATTACAACATTTAAAAGGCATCTGGATGGGTATTTGAATAGGAAGGGTTTCGAGGGATATGGGCCAAGTCCTGGCAAATGGGACTAGGGAAGAATATAAAAGGGACCTAAGGGGCAATGTTTTTACCCAAACAGTGATGCATGTCTGGAATGTGCTGCCAGGGGAAGTGGTGGAGGTGGCTACAATTACAACATTTAAAAGGCATCTGGATGGGTATTTGAATAGGAAGGGTTTCGAGGGATATGGGCCAAGTCCTGGCAAATGGACTAGATTAGGTTAGAATATCTGGTCAGCATGGACAAGTTGGACCAAAGTATCTGTTTCTGTGCTGTACATCTCTGTGACTATATGACTCTACAAGTGACATTTAGTTATAATTATTCCCCCTAGTCCTGGATTCACAACAAGCAGAAAGGCTTTCTCTCTTTCCATTGCCACTTTAGAAATTTCTAAATTCCATGGAATACAATGTTAGTTTCTGTAACCTTTCAGTTTAATTTAACCCTGGGAGTCTCAATCTGTTTAATGTACATTGCACTCCCTCCAAGGCCAGTATAGCTTTCTTAAAATGTGTTGCCTAGAGCTGGTCTATGCAGGGTTTAATGTAGCCGAAGCCTGAATCTCTTTTATTTTTCTACTCTAAGTATAAAGGACAGTGTTCCATTTGTCATTTCTAATTATTTCAAGTACATTCATCACACTTGATTGATCTATTTGAACTAACAAGTGTCCTTGGACTGCCATTGTTTCCTGATTGCCTCCATTTTTAAAGTACCTTGACTTATCTTTTGTAAGCCCACAGTGGATGACCTTGTATGTGCTCACAAAGTATTCCATTTACTTCAGTTTTGTCCATTTACTTAACTGATCAATATCTCTTTGTAATGCTTTGGTTACCGTTCCATAGTGCCTACAATGCTGACTAGCTTTGTGTCATCAATACATCTGAATACAAGACAGGACACAGAATATTTTTGTTTTCAGTGGGCTCTTCTTAAGAGTTTCCCAAGGACTATCTTTTATTTTTGTGTGTTAGGTTCTGGCCTTAAAGGGTTCTTTTTTCATTGTCACTAACCCATTTATTGAGTCACATAGTACCAATAACTTCTGTATTTGTATTGAGGATGTAACTCTGAAGATGGACGAGGGAGATCCAGTAGATGTAGTGTACCTGGACTTTCAGAAAGCTTTTGATAAAGTCCCACATAACAGGTTAGTGAGCAAAATTAGGGTGCATGGTATTGGGGGAAAAGTAGTAACTTGGATTGAAAGTTGGTTGGCTGACAGGAAACAAAGAGTAGTGATAAACGGCTCCATTTCGGAATGGCAGGCAGTGACCAGTGGGGTACCGCAGGGGTCAGTGCTGGGACCGCAGCTTTTTACAATATATATTAATGATATAGAAGATGGTATTAGTAAAAACATTAGCAAATTTGCTGATGATACTAAGCTGGGTGAAATGTGAGGAGGATGTTAGGAGATTACAGGGTGACCTGAACAGGTTAGGTGAGTGGTCAGATGCATGGCAGATGCAGTTTAATGTGGATAAATGTATGGTTATCCACTTTGGTGGCAAGAACAGGAAGGCAGATTACTACCTAAATGAATCAAGTTAGGTAAAGGGGCAGTACAAAGAGATCTGGATGTTCTTGTACACCAGTCAATGAAGATAAGCATGCAGGTACAGCAGGTAGTGAAAAAGGCTAATAGC
>NC_057722.1:2159361-2165041 GCF_004010195.1 Chiloscyllium plagiosum | reverse complement strand
CCGAATCAGAGGACACAGCTTAAAAATACGGGGTAGACCATTTAGGACAGAGCTCAGGAGGAACTTCTTCACCCAGAGAGTGGTGGCTGTGTGGAATGCTCTGCCCCAGAGGGCAGTGGAGGCCCAGTCTCTGGATTCATTTAAGAAAGAGTTGGATAGAGCTCTCAAGAATAGTGGAATCAAGGGTTATGGAGATAAGGCAGGAACAGGATACTGATTAAGGATGATCAGCCATGATCATATTGAATGGTGGTGCAGGTTCAAAGGGCAGAATGGCCTACTTCTGCCCCTATTGTCTATTGTATTTGAGCTCACACAAAAGAAGAATTAGAAGGGGGTAAGGGGAGGATAAAAAAAATCCTGATTTCTGAATTGAGTGAGTATTATAGCCAGTTTGTTTACTGGTATTCCTTTTTAAAATCAAGGACTGATTTCTAAACTGCCTGATCTACACAGTCAATGTGTTTCAGGTGTAATTCAGCTCTCATTAGGGAACTGTTTCTCCACTGGCTGGTTGCAGCCTGTGTGTTACTTTTTTACTTTGAGAAAAGGATAATGTTGATTTGTGTGGCAGGGCTTAGCCCTTGCATTCTGGTTTTCATTGTTTTTTGCATGTTCTTACACTTTTCTTGGTGTTTGGACTAAGCCCCTCTGAGAAAATACACCTTTCCAGATGAGTTGTTCCTCTAGGTAGGCCTGGCCCTTTGGTGGAGAAGGCCCCTGCAAAGACATTATATTTGTGTGTGTGCTGGGAGGTGAGCATTTGCTGTGTCCTGGAGTTTTGAAGTGGACTCTACTCCTGTGAGTTAATTGCACCTTCACAAAGTACTGTGTTCCTGTGAGTGGCCTGGTTCTCTATGGATAAATCAGGCATCTATGGAGACTGAACACTAGTGTGTATGCTGTGGGGTATGTATTTGCTGTCTGCATATGGGAGTGGTTGAAAGATGTGTCAGGCCAGACTGAGAACCAAGAGCGAGAAGGGGCATAAGGGCAGGCAGCCTTGGAGTGGCTGGAAGATGGGAGGGACGGGTGAGTTGCTGGGGGGTCTGTATTCTATGCTTTTTAAAAATCTAATTAGATCGTCTTACATTTGCCACTATTACTGTTTTGTGATGACAAAGTGGGATTTGAGGTGTGTCCTCATTTCCCTGAAAACTGCTGAAGAGTAGGGCTTGGGGCCTGGCTTTGCCATTCCTCTCCCTTGTAAGTTGCTGTTTCTTTGTATACAGCTGTTAATGTTAATTGTTTTGTATTATTTTAATAAAATAAAAAAATAACCAGGAGACTTAGAATCTCCTCAGTTTAGGGGACAGACTCTGAGCTGGCTAGGCCACAGTCAGTGTGTTTCTGTTGGTTTTGGCTTTTGTTTGGGGGGGGGGGAAGAACTGAATTCCTAAACTAGCTGGTTTACAAAGCCAGTTTTGTTAACAGGTATTCCCTTTTTTTTTGTTGAGAACTGACTTCTAAACTGCCTGATCTACTCAATGTGGGGGAAAAAATATACAAGCAGGAGATTAGAATCTCCTCCACTGAGCACCGACTCTGAGCTGGAGTGTATTGAATGTGTAAATAAAGGGTGACATGGTGACTGGATATCAGCCTTTATGCAGTTATTTCATTAACTTTTTTTTAAACCACACAATCAACACAACCGTCTGTACATAGAAAGACATCACCCTGAAGATTTTTATGAATACTCATGAGGTCTCCCACACAAAGCTGGAACATGTTAACCAGGCAGTTCTATCCTATGCAATGCATTTTTGTTTCAACATGAGATTCAAATGTAACAATTCACATGTTGTATTATTCAATATAATAAGGAGAGATGTTGACATAGGAGTTACTATGTAAGGATTATATTACCACTGAGTTTATGAAGTCTTAAATGGCAAATTCCACATCCATTAGCAAATAAACAAACCACTCTGTGATTAAGTTTTCCTAGTTTCTAGTTGTGAGTATTCTTTTGTTGACAGGTTCAAAGCTGTGTTTTTTTTCTCCTTGGCAGATTCCCTCCTCCACTTTATAGCCTCCCTCCCTCTCCCACCAATGTTCTTACGTGTCTTCCTAATCTCCAGTCATATTGCAGCCTCCTCCTTCCCACTGCTTTTGAAAACTCCTTCTCCTCTTCACAGTTCCTATTTCCTACTTGCCTTCCTTCTGCATCCTTGCAGCCTCCCTCCCCACCTATTTCCTCGAGAGTCTCCTTCATTCCTCTTGATGTCTACTTCACCTCCTCACCTCTCTCACCGTCGCCTTTTCCCACCCAGCCCAAAACAAACATCCTTCCAACCTGGAACCCAGCAGATAGCACAGCGCCATTTCCAGCCCCTGGACTCTGATCACTGGCCCTAAACCCAAGCAGAAGACCCATCTCCTGATGACTCCCTCAGTGGAACCACTTGCATTTGTAACTGGCCATTGGTCCTCCAACACAGGCTGTGATTACATACAATTTACCTGAGAGTCTGTCCATTCTATTAACAAGAGCAACTTTCCTACCAATTATCTGTAGCCCCCCCCCCCCAACTCCCATGATAGTATTTTCTTGGGTTTTGGTGCTGAATTCACCTTATGTCCCCATCTATTTTGAGATTTTCTATACTTCCATCTTAATTCTTAAGTAAATATTCCGAATAGTTGTCGTCTTGTCACAGGAGACACCACTGGTTAGGTGCTACCAGTTAAATTATCCCTGCTTACCAGGCCAATCATAGAAACATATTTACTCAGGAGGCAAAGTAAATTCGGCATGTCCACAATGACTCTTACCAATTTTTTATCGATACGCCATAGAAAGAATCCTATCTGAATGCATCAAAGCCTCTTCTGCCCAAGACCATAAGAAATTTTTGAAAGTTGTGCATGCTGCTCAGTCCATTGCAAAAACCTTGACTCCACCTATACTTCCAGCTGCCTCTGGAAACCAGCCAACATAATTAAAGACCCCTCCCAACCCAGTTATACCCTCTTCCATTGGTAGAAGGTACTGAAGTTTGAAAGCATGCAGTATCAGATTTAAGAACAGCTTCTTGTCATCAGACTTATGAACAGACTTCTCATATAATAGATTTGATCTTTCTCAACACCTTCTCTGAATCTGTAACATTATATTCTGCATTCTTTTCCATTAGGGGAAAGTGAGGACTGCAGATGCTGAAGATCAGAGTCGAGAGTGTGACACTGGGAAAGCATAGCTGGTCAGGCAGCATCTGGGGAGCAAGAGAATCAATGTTTTGGGTATAAGGCCTTCATCAGGAATGAGGCTTGTGGGTCGAGGGGGCTGAGAGATAATGGGAAAGGGTGGGGCTGGGAGGAAGGTAGCTGGGAATGTGATAAATAGATAAACATGGTGGGGGGGGAAGGTGATCGGTCAGAGAGGAGAGGAGAGTAGAGTGGATAGGTGGGAAGGAAGATGAACATGACAAGAGGGTGGTGCTGAGTTGGAGGCCTGGGACCAGTATAAGGTAGGGGGAGGGGAAATGAGGAAACTGGCAAAATCCACATTGATGCCGTGTGGTTGCATGGTCCCAAGGTGGAAGATGAGGTGCTCTTCCTCCAGGCGTCAGGTGGTTAGGTTTGGCGATGGAGGAGGCCCAGGACCTGCATGTCCTTGGTGGAGTAGGAGGGGGTGTTAAAATGTTCAGCCACGGGGCGGTGGGGTTGATTGGTGCTTGTGTCCCAGAGATGTTCTCTGAAATAGAACATAGAACATAGAAGAATACAGCGCAGTACAGGCCCTTTGGCCCTCGATGTTGCGCTGATCCAAGCCCACTGTCCTCCATATGCCTATCCAATGCCCGCTTAAATGCCCATAAAGAGGGAGAGTCCACCACTGCTACTGGCAGGGCATTCCATGAACTAAATGATCCACAAGTTAGCATCCTGGCTCACCAATGTACATGAGACCACATCGGATGCAACAGACCTAGCAGATGACATGTGTGAAAGTGCAGGTAAATTTCTGTTAATGTGGAAGGATCCTTTGTGGCCTTGGATGGAGGTGAGAAGGGAGGTGTGGGCGTAGGTTTTGCGCTTCTTGCATTGGCAGGGGTAGGTGCCAGGAGTGAGGTGGTAGATTTCACCACTTTCCTCATTTCCCCACCCTTCACCTTATCCCAATCCCAAGCCTCCAACTCGGCATTGCCCTCTTGACCTGTCCATCTTCCTTCCCACCTATCCGCTCCACCATCCTCTCCAGCCCATCAACATTTTACCTCCCAACCTTCATCTATCTATTGCATTCTCAGCTAAATTCCCCCAACCCCACACACCTCCAATTTCTCTCTCAGCCTCCCAGCCCACAAGCCTCATTCCTGATGAAGGGCTTATGCCCGATACACCAAAACTCCTGCTCCTCAGATGCTGCCTGACCGACCGTGCTTTTCTAGCACCGCACTCTCTATTCTTTTCTTTTACCCCGATGTACTTATGTAAGGTTTAGCTGGGTAGCAAGTAAAACAATACTTTTCACTGTAGTTTGATACATGTCACAACAACAAATCAAATCATAGAATCCTTACAGTTCAGAAAGAGACCATTCTGCACATAGATCCAAAGAGTCATAGAAATGTACAGCTCAGAAACAGACCCTTTGGTCCAACTCGTCCATGCCGACTAGATATCCCAACTCAATCTAGTCCCACCTGCCAACACCTGGCCCACATCCCTCCAAACCCTTCCTATTCATATACACATCCAGATGCCCTTTAAATGTTGCAATTGTACTAGTCTCCACCACTTCATCCTGCAGCTCATTTCATACACATACCACCTTCTGCATGAAAAAGTTGCCCCTTAGGTCTCTTTCATATCTTTCCCCTCTCACCCTAAACCAATGCCCTCTAGTTTTGGATGAGACTTGTCTTTTTATCCCATCCATACCCCTCATGATATTATAAACCTCTATAAGGTCACCCCTTGGCCTCTGACACTCCAGGGAAAACGTCCCTAGCCTATTCAACCACTCCCTGTTGCTCAAATCCTTAAACCCCGGCAACATCCTTGTAAATCTTTTCTGAACCCTTTCAGGTTTCACAACATTCTTCTGATAGGAAATAGATCAAAATTGCATGCAATATTCCAAAAGTGGCCTAACCAATGTCCTGTACAGCTGCAACATGACCTCCCAACTCCTGCACTCAACACTCTGACCAAGAAAGGAAAGCATACCAAATGCCTTCTTCACTATCCTATCTACCTGTGCCTCTACTTTCAAGGAGCTAAGAACCTGCATTCTAACATCTCTTTGTTCAGCAACATTCCCTAGGACCTCACCATTAAGTGCATAAGTCCTGCTAAGATTTGCTTTCACAAAATGCAGCACCTTGCATTTATCTAAATTAAAATCCATCTGTCATTTCTCAGCCCACTGGCCCACCTGATCAAATCCCATTGTAATCTGAGGTCACTTTCTTCGCTGTCCACTACACCTCCAATTTTGGTGTCATCTGCAAACTTACTAACTGTACCTCTTGTGCTCGCATCCAAATCATTTATGTAAATGACAGAAAGTAGAGGACCCAGCACTGATCCTTGTGGCACTCCACTGGTCACAGGCCTCCAGTCTGAAAAACAACCACCCTCTGTCTTCTACCTTTGAGCCAGTTCTGTATCCAAATGGTGAGTTCTCCCTGTATTCCATGAGATCTAACCTTGCTAACCAGTCTCCCAT
>NC_057722.1:2090312-2159327 GCF_004010195.1 Chiloscyllium plagiosum | reverse complement strand
CCCACACACAAAGCCATGTTGACTATCCCTAATCAGTCCTTGCATTTCCAAATACATGTACATCCTGTCCCTTAGGATTCCCTCCAACAACTTGCCCACCACCGACGTTAGGCTCACTGGTCTATAGTTCCCTGGCTTGTCCTTACTACCCTTCCTAAAAAGTGGCACCATGTTAGCCAACCTCCGGCACCTCACCTGTGACTATCAATGATACAAATATCTCAGCAAGGGGCCCAGCAATCACTTCTTTAGCTTCCCACAGAGTTCTCGGGGATTTATCCATTTTTATGTGTTTCAAGACATCCAGCACCTCTGTGATATGGACATTTTTCAAGACTATCTATTTCCCTACATTCTATGTCTTCAATGTCCTTCTCCACAGTAAACACTGATGCAAAATACTCGTTTAGTATCTCCCCATCTCCAGCTACTCCACACAAAGGCCGCCTTGCTGCTCTTTGAGGGGCCCTATTCTCTCCTCAGTTACCCTTTTGTCCTTATTGTATTTGTAAAAACCCTTTGGATTCTCCTTAATTCTGTTTGCCAAAGCTATCTCATGTCCCGTTTTGCCCTCCTGCTTTCCCTCTTAAGTATACTCCTACTGTCTTTATCCTCTTCTAAGGATTCACTCGATCTATCCTGTCGATACCTGACATACGCTTCCTTCTTTTTCTTAACCAAACCCTAAATTTCTTTAGTCATCCAGCATTCCCTATACCTACCAGCCTTCCCTTTCACCCTGACAGGAATATACTGTCCCTGGATTCTCGCGATCTCATCTCTGAAGGCTTCCTATTTTCCAGCTGTCCCTTTACCTGCAAACATCTGTGCCCAATCTGCTATTGAAAGTTCTTGCCAATACCATCAAAATTAGCCTTCCTCCAGTTTAGAACTTCAACTTTTAGATCTGGTCTATCCTTTTCTATCTCTATTTTAAAACTAATGGAATTATTGTCACTGGCCCAAAAGTGCTCCCCCACTGACACCTCAGTCACCTGCCCTGCCTTATATCCCATGCGTAGGTCAACGTTTGCATCTTCTCTAGCAGGTACATCCTTATACTGAATCAGAATTTTTTCCTGTACACACTTATCAACTTCATCTCCATCTAAACCCTTCACACTATGGCAGTCCCAGTCTATGTTTGGAAAGTTAAAATCCCCTACCATAACGACCTTAATATTCTTACAGATAACTGAGATCCCCTTACAAATTTGTTTCTCGATTTCCCGTTGACAGTTAAGGGTTTATAATACAAACCCACTAAGGGTATCATCCCTTTCTTATTTCTCAGTTCCACCCACATAACATCCCTGGATGTATTTCTGGGAATACCTTCCCTCAGTACAGTTGTAATGCTATCTCTTATCAAAAACGCCACTCCCCCTCCTCTCTTGCCCCCTTTTCTATCCTTCCTGTAGCATTTGTATTCTGGAACATTAAGCTGCTAGTCCTGTCCATCCCTGAGCCATGTTTCTGTAATTGCTATGATATCCCAGTTCCATGTTCCTAACCATGCCCTGAGTTAATCTGCCTTCCCTGTTAGGCCTCTTGCATTGAAATAAATGCAGGTTAATTTATCAGTCCTACCTTGTTCTCTGCTTTGTCCCTGCCTGCCCTGACTGTTTGACCTGCTTCTTCAGGTGCAATCCATCTTTCTTGTAAGGACACTTCTACCCCAGAAGAGATTCCAAGGAGCAGTGCTCAGAAGGCTAGTGTTTCTCTTTCCTTAATAATTGACTTGAACTAGGGGGTATAGGCCACGATGAGAGGGGAAAATTATAAAAAAGACCTAAAGAGCAACATTTTCATCCAGAGGATGGTGCGTGTATGGAATGATCTGCTAGAGGAGGTGGTGGAGGCTGATACTGTATAATATTTAAAAGGCATCTGGATGGGTTCATGAATAGAAAGGTTTAGTGGGGTACTGGTCAAAAACTGGCAAATGGACTCGATTTATTTAGGAAAGCTGGTCGGTATGAACGAGTTGGACTGAAGAATCTATTTCCATGCTGTGCAATTATGTGATTCCATGAATAACTCCCTCCAACAAGATTTAATCTCAATACCCATTCAAGTTCAGATTAGCACATCCTCAAATGACTGTTATATAGTTGGATGTTGTGCTGAATGGATATACTGGGAAAATATGATTGAGCAGGTGGTTATTGTTGCTGAAAGCTTGGGGATGTTTCAAGGAGATCCAGAGTGTGTAATGATGTATTGTCCACTTCCTGATTCGGTTCAAGGGTTGAATCCTGGGTTCAGCAGTGTTTTGACAGCAGGGCAGTTCAGTGTGTAACAGATTTTCCTCCATATCTGAAGGTCTGATAGCTGTTATGGTTAGTTGAGCACAAATTCAAGATTGACTCTGCAATGCCGAGGGAGTGCTGCACCCTAAGAGGTGTCATCTTTCAGAGGAGATGTGAAACCATGTGGGTATAACAGGTGGCACAAAATTTTTATAGAAGAGTTGTGAATTTCAGGCCAATCCTGAATAAATATCACTAAAAATAAAAATCAGGTCATCCAGTTATTTGTATCATTAGTGCATCTCTTGCTGAGTACAAATGGGTTTCTAAGTTTCTTACATTGCCAGAATGGCTACAACTCACTAGTGTTCCATTGGCTTGTAAAGCACTGTGGAATGCCTTGAGGCTGTAAAAACAAATGCTGTGAAAATGCATGTCTTTCTTTGAGCCCCTCCACGTGTTAATTCATACTCTGAGGAGCATAGCAGCTTTAGACAGTCTCTGAGACAGTCTCTATAGCAGGTCACCAACCTACAAACGTTCAGCACTTTTATGGCACTGAGAGTGGTGTAAATCCTCCCTGCCGTTGAGAGAGAGTCTATTTTCCATGCAGTAAGTTCAGTGTAGGCCACGCTTTTGCTGTGGGAGTGAGGGAGCATCACTGCTCAAACTAGTTGCAAACACACCGCTCCCTGAGCCACATGCTGAGAACAGAAAAAGCTGGCAGCTGACAATCAGCCAATGGACGATAAGCTTTAGAATTTCTTTCAACAACAATATCGCAGGGTTTGAGATTTTGACCCTCTTCAGATAGTTATTTCCAGCTGACAATTGTTGCCATGGTTACTGCCAGGGATGTGGAAGGTGCTTTCTGTGCACCTTATTATATCCTTTGTGTAGTATGCTCCCACATGCCCAGCTGGATGGATTTTAGTTAGCAATTTAAGGCTGTAAATACTAAATTTTGCTATACTGGCTTAAATCGCTTCTAATTCCAGATTAAAAAAAAAGTGCAAGTGTTTCTTTTCTCTTTATCCCTACACCTACCATAGCATTTAAATCGAAGTTTCACTGATAATTAAAGCAATCTTAACTTTTTCTTGGTCCTGGAAGAACATGCTATTTAGAATCTTCCATTCATGTTAATAATAACAGCAAGTGTGAATCGCTGGTATGTTCATAGTAAAACAGTGCAAATGCTGGAAATCTGAGGTAAAAAGGGAAAGAATTGGAGGAACTCATCAGATCTGGCAGCATATGTGGAGAGGGTAACAGAATTCACTTCTTGAGTCCAATATAATTGTTCTTCATAACCTTCCGGTCTCCGTTTCTGGGAAACCACAGAGTTGATTCAGCAAAAGTAAGAGAACTTATTTCACTGAAATATTTACTGGTGCAGCCTAGTATTTTCCTTGTAATCCAAAGGTGGGTTACTCTTCGGAGGGTCGGTGTGGACTTGTTTCCGCACTGTCGGGAATCTAATCTAATCTCAAAGCTGCACACTGCCAATGAAAGTTTATGAAGAAAAAAATGTCCCTACTGTCTTGAGAGAGTTTTTTGGAAATCTGTTTAATTAACTGCACATAAGTAGGCTTTCACCCCATCCATGGAAGTACCTAGAATGCACATGATGCTTATTCTTAATGTTGCATATAAAAAATCTGTTTCTAACTGTACCTTTTGATTTTATCTCATTCTATAAAAATCTCTCATCCAGGTTGTACAAGAGTAATTAGCAGCAGGCGTCAGATTACAAATACAAACTTCAATCAATGCTTATTGAGAACGAGCTAGAGTAAACCTTACCTGAACAGCAGTTAAATTGGCTATGAAAACTGTCACACTGACAATTTACATTCACCACAGAATCCAGTGAGGATGTCAACTTTGGTCTAAACATTCTGTAGAGAGTCAGATTCCAGACTAATCATAATCAGTTTGGGAGTTTTCAAGTATTGTTGTTATAGCCCCCCTTCCCCGGGCCCTTGTCTCCTTTAGATTTTTGCTGTAGTTTCTGTCAAGAATGAATTCCTTGCAGTACTCTCTCCTGAGTCACACTGTGCTATTGTGCTGTGGCACTGACATCACAATGAGCTGAATGAATCTGACTACCATCTTTTCAGTGCAGTCTTTAACCTGGTTTCTTTCTTGGTTCAGCACCAGACCCATAGCGCAGAACTCCCAGTCACTCTGACCCAACTCTACAATCTACCTTTATCCCACAGTGTCTTCATTGCATCATTAACATTCCCCTGAAAATTGCACTGTCTATTTGTAAGTTTATATCCACAATCCATAAAATGAGAAAAGCATGGGATGAGATAGATGGATGTTACCACCAGCTGAGGGGTTATAAATGAGGATCCAGAATATGATTAACAGGAAATGAACAGAACAAAGGCAGGTGAAATGTCTTCACATGGAGAGACAGTTGTGAGATGGAGGAATTCATTTCCATCGTTAGTGTTAACACTCACAAATGTACTGGATGGATGGGAGAAGGAAAGAGATTGGAATAGTTGCTTTTCATTTTATTTCTTTTTGTTTCAGAGAATGTGGGTAATGCTCACTGAGCCAGCAATTATTGTGCATTCTTAATTGCCCTTGAGAAGATGATGGTGAACTGCCTTCTTGAACCGCTGGATTCCATGTGCTGTAGGTTGACCCACAATGGTATTAGGGAAGGAATTTTAGGACATTGACCCCAAAGCCCTGAAAGAATGGAGATATGTTTCCAATTTAGGATGGTGAGTGTCTTCCGAGGAGAATTTACATTTGGTGGTATTTCCATGTATCTGTTGCCTTTGTCTTTCTAGATGGTAGTCGTTATGGGTTTAGAAGGTGCTGTCTAAGGATCTTTGGTGAATTTCTAATCCTAACCCCAACCTATTACATCTTGTTGATAGTTCACAGTGCTGCTATGGAACAGTATGTGTAACTATGAACAGCGATTGGAACTATTTGATCATTTGGAGACAAAATTCTGGACTCTTGAGGCTGAATGGCCTACTTCCATTGTGTTAACCATTTTTCTAATATTATCGGCACCTGAACGATGAAGGCTATAATGATAAAGGTGGGAGAGTCCAGTGAGAATTCAGATGCAGAGTTTCTCAACTGGGAGAATAACAACAACTGGGAGGCAGGGAATGACAATTGTCAGAAGGTTGAACTGTATGTGTAAAGGGGGGATATAGTAAAGCATGAATGGGGACAAGATGGTGGGGAGATTGAAGTGTTCATCAAAGTGTATGAATCACCCTGGCTTCTGGGGGCAGGGTAGACAGTGTATGACTACAGCTAACATTATCATTTTAAATGCCAGGAACCGGTGAGCAAAGGAGAGTAAGTGTGGGTTTACATCGATGGGGTGGTGTGGAGCTGGGGAGATGTGAAGCCTGTGGGATTCAGGGTAAGGGCTATCAGGAAGAAGGTTCAGATATTTTGGGATCTCAACAACATTAAATGGCGCAGCTTGGAAGTTACTGTCTGAGGACGCTCACTGTAACCTTCCATTCTCCTGGAATTTGCAATCGCTCAATGGGAAAGAAAATGAGTCCAAACACAGCTGGGCAGGGTAAGTGCTTTGAACTGTGAGAAAAGGGGCTGCAAAATCTAGTGTAGGAGGCCTTTCAACTCTACACAAAGATCCATCAGTGAAAAGGGCACAATCCCTGGTGACCTTTTATACATGACTCCACTATGTGCTCACCAACTCCCCTACCCAAACACTGTTGACTATGTACGAATGACACCTCTGGTCACTGAGGCAAGTGATGCAAGATCAATGTCGAGGAGCGTGGTGCTGGAAAAGCACAACTGGTCAGGCAGCATCTGAAGAACAGGAGAATCAAAGTTTTAGGAATTCCTGATGAAGGGCTTATGCCCGAAACGTCAATTCTCCTGCCCCTCGGATGCTGTCTGATCTGCTGTGCTTTTCCAGCATCAGACTCTTCGACACTGATTTCCAGCGTTTGTCTGCACTTTCTCCTCCAATGCAAGATCAATATCTCTGCATCTGGAGCAATGGTGCCTCGTTGCTGACGACCCTTCCAAATTCGATATTCACTTGGTCCACAGGGTTCAGCAGCTTCATAGGTCAGGTGTTGGCCCATGGAACATGAGCAGACAGAGGTAGTGGCATTCTGAATGTGTTTTACAGTTGTTCAAACTTTGTTTGTAGTGAACTATCCCCCATGCCATGAATGTGCCCTCAAGAGATTTTATTTCCTTTCCATTATGTCTCAGTGCAATTGTAGACTCCATGGTTGAACTGAAGGGAGCTGTGGTCATGAGTTAGGAAGGTTTCAGCAGATGTGTTCCTACACCATAGCTGCACTCCTGCAGCCTTTGAACAATGAGGGCTGTTGTGTCCCACATACCTGTCTGTTGCTCCTGTGTATGTGGACAATATACCTGATAGCTGATGCGACACAGTCCTCGCCTGCTTGGGGCTGAGCAGGTCTCTGATCATGATTTGTTCACCGGCTTGAGTGCCCATATCTAATCAAATAAAATACCACCAAGGTGTCAGCAACAGAACTGTTGGGGATGGAGGAGGCAGCTACGCCAGTGTTTCTGAATGTGGATAGATCACCAGAACTGAATGGACTGAAGGAGATAGCCGAGGAGATTGTGAAGGCATTGGTGATAGTCTTTTAGGGATCACTGGAGTAAGGGAGGGCTCTAAGGGACTGGAATGCAACTAATGTAACACCCCTGTTTAAGAAGGGAGGGAGATAGCAGACAGGAAGTTATAGGCTGACCAGTCTGGCCTCAGCTGCTGGTAATATTATATAGAGTCTATGCTTAAGGATGAAATTGCAGAGTACTTGGAAGTGCATGATAAAATAAGGTTGAGTCAGCATGGATGAAGACATGCCTGCCAAATCTATTAGAGTTCTTTGAGGAGGTAACAGTGGATGTTATCTATTTGGATTTCCAGTCGGTCTTCCACAAAGTGCTGTATAGGAGGCTGCCAAATAAAACAAAAGCCCATGGTATTAGGGGCAAGACACTGACATGGATAGAGGATTGGCTGACTGGCAGAAGTCAGAGAGTGGGGATAAAGGGTTTTTTTACAGGTTGGCAGTCAGTGACCAGAGGAGTTCAGCAGGGGTCAGTGTTGGGACCACGACTGTTCATGTTATACATTAACAATTTGGAGGGCATTGGTGCGAAGTTTGTGGAAGGCAAAGATAGCAGGTGTGACAGATAGTATTGAGGAAGTGGGACGGCTGCAGAAGGACTTGAACAGACTAGAGGAATGGGAAAAGAAGTGGCAGGTGGAATACAATGTAGGAAAGTATGAGGTTATACACTTTGGTAAGAAGAATCAAGGTGTAGACTATTTTCTAAATGGAACAAGACTTCTGAAATCCAAAGCACAAAGGGACATAAGAGTCCTCATTCAAAATTCTGTTGAGGTAAACTTGCAGTTAAATACAAGAGCAGGGATGATTATATAAGGCTCTGGTCAGACTGCATTTGGAATATTGTATCTAAAGAGGATGTGTTGGCATTAAAAGAGTGCAGAGAAGGTTTACAAGAATGATGTCAAGGAGGAAGGGCTTTTGTCATATGAGGAGCAATTAAGGACTCTGGGTCTGTACTCCACAGAGATCAGGATGACAGATGATCTGATTGAAATGTATGGGCTACTGAGAGGCCAGGATAGAGTGGACATGGAGAAGATGTTTGAATTGAATTGAATTTATTGTCATATGTACCGAGGCACAGTGAAAAGCTTTGTTTTGCGAGCAATACAGGTAGATCACAGTTAAGTAGCATAGATAAGTAAATAATAGGTAAACAGTGGCAAAAACAAAAACACAGGTACAGGCGAATGTTAAGAGTTTGTGAGTCCATTCAATATTCTAACAACCGGAGGGTAGAAACTGCTACAAAATTGGCCGCTGTGTGTGTTCAGGCTTCTGTACCTTCTCCCCGATGGTAAAGGTTGTAGAAAAACATTGCTAGGGTGGGTTGGATCTTTAAGAATGCTGGCGGCCTTTCCTTGACAGCGGGCCCGGTAGATGGATTCTATAGACAGGAGGTTTGCCTTTGTGATTGTCTGGGCCCAGTTCACCACTCTCTGTAACCGTCTCCGATCTTGAATGGTACAGTTGCCATACCAGGTCATGATAAATCCAGATAGAATGCCCTCGATGGCGCACCTATGTAAGTTGACAAGGGTATTTGCCGTCATGCCAAATTCCCTCAGCTGCCTGATGAAGAAATGTTGTTGGGCCTTTGTAACCAGTGCATCCACATGAAGAATCCAAGAAAGCTTGTTGTGAATGACCACTCCCAGGAGCTTAACACACTCTACTCGTTCCACCTCTGTGCTGTAAATGTGTAGGGGAGCATGAGTAACATCCCACCAAAAGTCAATAATGAGTTCCTTGGTTTTGCTGGCATTGAGAGCTAGGTTGTTCTCAGTGCACTATTTTTCCAGGTCTTCCATCTCCCGTCTATAGTCTGTTTCATTGCCATCTGAGATTCGACCAACTATGGTGGTGTCATCAGCGAACTTGTAAATGGCATTAGTCTGGTATTTGGCACCGCAGTCATGGGTATACAGTGAGTATGGTAGGGGGCTGAGTATGCACCCCTGGAGGGCTCCAGTGCCGAATATTAGTGAGGATGAAATATTGTCCCCTGATTGTGGCCTGTGGGCCAGGAAACTGAGGATCCAGTTACAGAGACTGGGGTTTAATCTGAGATCACTAAGTTTAGTAATTAGTTTCAAGGGGTTAATAGTGTTGAAGGCTGAACTGTAGTCAATGAGTAGGATTCTTAAGTAGCTGTTCTTGGTGTTCTAGGGAGGAGTGAAGGGCAAGTGATATGGCATCTGATGTGGATCTGTTGGTCCGATAGGCAAATTGAAGTGGGTCAAGAGTAATGGGGAGGCTGGAGTTGATCAATGCCATGACCAGCCTTTCAAAGCACTTCATGCCCACCAAAGTTAGGGCCATTGGGTGGTAGTCATTGAGACGTGCTGCATAAGCCTTCTTAGGCACAGGGATGATGTTTTCACTAGCAAAAGGGACTAGGGCCCAAGAGCATAGCTTTTCAGTGAAGGGATGAAAAGGATTTGTTTCAGCCGGGTGTGGTGAATCTGTGGAACTCATTGCCACATAAAACTGTGGAGGCCAAGTTATTGAGTGTAATTAAAACAGAGATAGATAGGTTTTTGATTGGTAAGGGGATCAAAGATTACAGGGAGAAGGCAGGAGAATGGGATTGAGAAACATATCGGCCACGATTGAATGACAAAGCAGACTATATGAGCTGAACAGTTTAATTCTGCTCCTATATCTTATGGTTTCCTCTGAGGCCTCTGAATTTTCCTTCTCACAGGTGCTGGGGGCCTGTTCTGCCTGACCTCCAAGACAATGGACATGTCACTCAAACTTGCAAGACACAAGAGATAGAAGGCATTGTAGCATGTGGTTAGAAGGAGTGTGCAATCAGTGACACTGACATTGGGACAATCTCGCTTACTGTGAGTGTTGCAGTGAATGAAGAATGGTGTTTACTCAGTTGATGGACATGGATGAATTGGCCCCTCACAGGAATGGTCTCAATCTTTTCCTTATGAGAGGCAAGACTCATTTCCGGTAGGGGTTGAGGAGCCCAATATTGGACACCCCACTAACTATACTGGCTTTTAAGAACATAGAACAGTACAGCACAGTACAGGCCCCTTGGCCAACAATGTTGTGCAGAGCATTTATCTTATTTTTCTGCCTGATTATGGGCTGTCTTCTGGAATGAGAGAAAGGCTGTAATTGAGTCACTTAGAAGTGGTAGGGTGTGAACCTTGGTGCATGAACTGATGTAGACAGAGTGTGGGGTGGCAGAGCGAAGAGTATGGCACTTACTCCGGCAATACAGAGAAAGTCATTGACCTTTCTTCAGTGGTGTTTTGCATTCCTCTGGACCGTGGAGTCTACACAGACACGGGTGGTGAACTCAGACCAAACTGGCAGGGTCTGATGGCATGGCACCCTCTCGCAGCCCTGAGGGAAGTGGACACTCCTCCTCTGCACTGCCCTGTCAGGCCCCTGCCTGCAAAGTGGGTTACCAATTTTCCCTTGTCTGCCATGTCTGGTAAAAGGGGATGAACTATGCAGGCCATCTCTCAACTGCCAGCCCTTGTTCAGTTATGCAACAGTGTTTCAACAGTGGGGCGGCCACCTGTAATGCCATTCCAGAGTATGGGGCAAGGTAGGTTGTTAATGAGGTGAGGCAAAAATGAAGATTGCAGATGCTGGAAATCAGAGTCTAGATTAGAGTAGTGCTGGAAAAGCACAGCAGGTCCGGCAGCATCCAAGGAGCGGGAAAATCAATGTTTTGGGCAAAAGCCCTTCATCAGCCCTTCATCATAATGAGGTGAGTTTGGTGTGTTAGCAGAAGTAAACATGCTAGGCCTCATGGAGAGAATCCCTTCATGAAACACTTCAAAATTGACACTTAGTCATCGAAAGCGATGGAGGCAATGGTTGTTGTGAGTTGTAACAAGAAAAACATGTGACGGTGAACTCTTTTGCTTTACCTTTTGGCTTTATATTCTGAGTTGCAATATGACATCGGTCAGTGGTAACACTAAACACTTTTTACTGCATTTGTAATACACATAATAAATAAATCTAATCTAATCTAAACATTGTAGGATTCGGCCTTTTCTCTCTCCCTCTAATCCAATAGCATAAATGTGATTGACATTTGTAATTATTGACTTGAAAATAACTGATCAATAACATTTTTAGACTCTGACCTCGTCTCTTTCATTCCCAATTGTCCTTAGTAAGAAACTGCACATCTGCAGCTAACTCCTATGAGCCCCTATCCATCCCTATATATGCCCTTCCCACCCTAGAAATGTTTCACTATATTAAAAGTGCCACATAAATGCCCCTTGTTCAGTGGGAGGCTTAAGCTGTTAGTTGCCAGCTCCTTTAGGATAAACCATTCTCATGGTTGGTACATATCAAGCCCGATAATAAGTTGCAGCCTTTGTATTTAGACTCAAACATTTAGAAATTTAAATCCTATGCATCACTGGCTAAGTATTTGGAATCCATGCGCTGGGAGCCAGTTGCCTCCACTGAGCACACCATTATCTACTGTCAACCGTATTATTGTCATGCTGCTTATAAATTATAGTATTTATAACACAAGTGATTTATTAAGCATAAACCACCAGGCCTGAAACAATTCTATGAACTCAAAGAAGCCTAAATTAACTGATTTTTGAGTGGTGAAGTGGGTTACAAAAAAAAACTTATAATCTCCAGGAAGATAGAGAAACACCAACACATTTAAACTCAATTGAATAGAAAACACATCGAGACAAACTGAACTTAAATCAGAGGGAGAAAGAAAAGAAAATTCTGGAGATAGTAGAAAGGAGGTGCAGATACACCCAACAACTTGGTGAGGCCACTATTGTGTGAAATCCTGTTTTAAGTGCAGTAAATGTTCGTTATCTGCAAAATCACGAATCACAAATTCGCCTATCCGTGCCAAAAAAATAAGTATCAACAAAATTCAACATCCACAATCGAAACTTGTGTGTCCATGATTTTTAACCTATTTTTGACTCACAAGTTTCATTGTTTGTGGGGGTTCTCAGGAACAGAACACTTTCAAAAATGGAGGAATGACTGAAATTTAAAAGCAATAGCAAGGGTAAGGTGGGTCTAAGTAGGATGCTCTTTGGAGAGCCGGTGCAGACTTGATGGGCTGAATGGCCTCTTACTGCGATTTTATGATTCTGTGATTCTAAGATTGGTTAGAGGCAAAAAAACTGCAGATGCTGGAATCCAAAGTAGACAAACAGGAGACTGGAAGAACACAGCGAGTCAGGCCGCAGCAGAAGGTGGAGTTACACTTGGGTTACAACAGGGTTATACCCAAAATGTTAACTTTGCCACCTTCTGATGCTGTGTTTACTGTATTATTCCAGCCTCCTGCTGTTATTCTAAGGTTGGTAGCAATTCTTAGCTCATTTTGTACAATTAAAATTAATCACAACCCCCATTTATCTGAACATTAATCAAAAGGAAAAAGTAGAGCAGTACTGTGAGAGATTGAAACCTGAGCTCAGTGGGGGACTCATATAGTCATAGAGATGTACAGCACGGAATTAGACTCTTCTGTCCAACTTGTCCATGCTGACCAGATACTCTAACCTAATCTAGTCCCACTTGCCAGCACTTGGCCCATATCCCTCTAAACCCTTCCTATTCATAAACCCATCCAGATGCCTTTTCAATGTTAGAATTGTACCAGCCTCCACCACTTCCTCTGGAAGCTCATTCCAGACACACATCACCTTTTACGTGGAAAAGTTGCCCCTTAGATCTCTTTTAAATCTTTCCCCTCTCACCTTAAATCAATGCTTTCTAGTTCTGGACTCCCCCACCCCAAGGAAAATACCTTGTCTATTTATTCTATCCATGCCCTTTATGATTTTATAAACCTCGATATGGTCACCCCTCAGCCTCTGACGCTGCAAGCAAAAGAGCCCCAACCTATTCAGCCTCCCCCCTACAGCTCAAATCCTCCAATCCTGGCAACATCCTTTTACATTTTTTCTGAACCCTTTCAAGTTTCACAACATCCTTCTGATAGGAAGGAGATCAGAATTGCATACAATATTCCAAAAGTGACCTAACCAATGTCCTGTACAGGCTGCAACATCCCTCCCAACATCTATACTCAATGCTCTGACTAATAAAGGAAAGTATACCAAATGCCTTCTTCACTATCCTATCTACCTGCGACTCCACTTTCAATGAGCTATGAACCTGCACTCCAAGGTCTCTTTGTTCAACAACACTCCCCACGACCTTACCAAAAAGTGTATAACTCCTGCCCTGATTTGCCTTTCCAAAATGCAGCACTTCACATTTATCTAAATTCTTCTGCCTCTCCCATGCTCATTGGCCCATCTGATCAGGATCCCGTTATACTCTGAGGTAACCTTCTTTGTTGTCCACTATGCCCCCAATACTGGTGTCATCTGCAAACTTATTAATATACCTCTTATGTTCACATCCAAACTGTTTATATAAATAATGAAAAGCAGTGCACCCAGCACTGATCCTTGTGGCACTCCACTGGTCACAGGCCTCCAGTCTGAAAGGCAACCCTCCACCACCACCCTCTGTCTTCTACCTTCAAGTCAGTTTTATATCCAAATGGCTAGTTCTCCCTGTATTCCATCAGATCTAACCTTGCTAATCAGTCTCCCATGAGGAGCCTTGTCAAACACTTTACTGAAGGCCATATATATCATGTCCACCACTCTTCCCTTATCAATCGTCTTCATTACTTCTTCAAAAAACTCAATCAAGTTAATGAGACATGATTTCCCACGCACAAAGCCATGTTGACTATCCCCAATCAGGTTAGAGGAGGAGGATGGGAAGGAGGCCCTACTATGTCTAGAATACACCCACTCAAATATCAATCACTTACCTTCCCGACCAGCTCTGTGCTCCAACCTCACTTCCAAAATCCCTAATCAATCCTTGCCTTTCCAAATATATGTAAATTCTGTCCCTTAGAATTCCCTCCAACAACTTGCCCACCACCGATGTCAGGATCACCGGTCTATAGTTCCTTTGTGGCATTTCCTTACTATCTTTCTTAAATAGTTCATTTTGAGCCAAGATCTCTCAATCACATGCCATAATTGAGCAGAAAAAATGGTCAGACATTGCAGGAAGGTTTCCATCAAGTTCTGAAGAAGGGCCACTAGATCCAAAACATTATCTTTAATTTGTCTCCACATATGCTGCCAGAACCTGCTGACATATTCCAACAAATTCTGTTTTTGTCTCTGATTTCTAGCATCTGCAGTTCTTTCGATTTCGTTTTTATTTAGGTTTCCTCCAATGTTGCATAAACATAATGCTGAGGACCAAAGAGATTCCCAGTGCATACCATCAGTGTGTCACTCAAAAGGAAGGCTTCCCTTTTTAGATCATCCTTCAGGATATCCAAAAATAAGAAGCCAATAAAATACTATTGAAGTAAAATCATAAAGTGCAGGTATTATTCAATCAGGTCTGACACCATCTCTGGAGAGAGAAACAGAGCAAATGTCTGATCCAAGTCATTGCCTACCATTAGGCCTGGAAGACACTGAAGGTGAAACAATTAAACAATTAAAAAGGGAGGCAAAAAGAAGACCAGGAAAGTACAATAAAGGAGATCAGTGATAGGATCAAGGTGGGAGAGATTAAATGAAAAACAGCATGATGATGCTTGGGAAAAGACAGTGATGATGCATTGGAATCTTTGAAGTTGACTCATTTTTAAAGGAGGAAATTTATTTTTCATTAATTTTTTTCTGGGATGTGGGCATGATGGCAAGATTGGGATTCCTGGCTCATTCCTAAGTGCCCTAGTTTGCTCAGCCATTTCAGAGTCCACCACATTGCTGTGGGTCTAGAGTCATACATAGGCCAGACCAAGTAAGGACAACAGCTTTCTATCCTGAAAGGACACTCGTGAACCAGATCAGTTTTTACAATATTTTATGGCTGTTTCACCATGACTAATGTTTCATCATACACTTTTTGTATTCTAGGTTTATTAATTGTATTAAATTTCCACCAGCTACCATCATGGAATTGAATGCATGTCACGGGAGAAATAGTCAAGGCATCCGGATCACTCGTCCAGTGACATTACCACCATCTCTCCTTGATGGTCTCAGAATGAGGACCACACTCCGGACTTCAATATAAAAAGCACATTATTTATAAAATTATGGAGACTTGCAACACATAAAGAGGCTATTTGGTTTCATATGTCCTTGAAAGAACAAGTCATGTTTAGTTCCAGATCTCTCCTTTTTTTTTGTAATCCTGTAAATCCCTCATTCTGAAGTGTCTGATTAACATTCTGAAAATGTTATTTGTAAAAAATGTAGTGATATAGGGTAAAGACACGCGATTGACACTAGCTAACACCCTTGCCTCCTCCATCGCCGTTCCCTCACCACCTGACGCCTGGAGGAAGAACGCCTCATCTTCTGCCTGGAAAACCCCAGGGCATCAATGTAGACTTCACCAGTTTCCTCATTTCCCCTCCCCCCACCTTACCCCAGTTCCAACCTTCATTTGTATTCCGGGGGAACCAAACTTATTTCTTAATCAACAGAACCTCCTGGTAAACCTCGTTTGGACCCTTGCTACGATCATTACATCCTTCCTGAACTCTGGCACCCAGAATTACTCACAACATGCCAGCTGAGATCTAATCGTGGGTATGAAACCATTCAGTACAGCTGCTAGAGGTGCGATAGCACCTGCCTGGGTTTGGTGGTGGTGGTGGAAAGATTGTGGGGGTATTGGGTTGAGTCATGGTCCATGATCTGCACTGTCCATGCAATTGTCCCTGTGATGTAGGGCACAGCAACTGAACAAATTGAATTGGCACTATCCTGAACTCACACAGCCCCCACTAGCAGATGTTTCACCTGATTCCAAATTTTAATCATGCAACCCCTGGAAAAGCCACATTTGAAAACAAAAGTATGAATTATGCAGAGTATGACATAGGTAGGAATAGGGGTGAGGTGCTGCGCAGTGATTATGGAGAGTTAGGAAAAACGTTAAAACCAGGGCCTCAATGATGGTAATCTCTGGATGTGCTAGTGAGGATAAGAACAGGAGGATATGGTTGATGAATGCATGGTTAAAGAATTGGTGAAGGGGGCAGGGATTCAGATTTTTAAATCATTGGGATCTTTTCTGGGGCAGAGGTGACCTGTTCAAGAGGGATGTGTTATACCTGAACTGGAGGGGGCCCAATATCTTGGTGGCTAGGTTGTTAGTGCTACAAGAGAGGGTTTAAACTAGATTGGGGTGGGGGTGGAATCCTCAACTGCCAGGTGTGAGGCTGGAAGGAGATACATTAATCAGAAATAGTAAAGTGAAGAGACAGGTCAGGCGGGAACACAACAGGGAGCGAGGAATGCCTACTGGATTAAATTTCAATGCAAGAGGGCTGACAGGTGAGAGTGTGGACTGCAGATGCTGGAGTACCAGAATTGAAAAATGTGGTGCTGGAAAAATACAGCAGGCCAGGCAGCATCCAAGGAACAGGAGAATCGATGTTTCGGGCATAAGCCCTTCTTCAGGAAAGGCCAGGTTCATGCCCGAAACATTGATTCTCCTGCTCCTTGGATGTTGCCTGACCTGCTGCGCTTTTCCAGCAACATATTTTCAGCTTCTTCAGGAATGACAGGTGAGGCCAATGAACTCAAGGCCTGGATAGGTGCGTGGGGCTGGGACATTATAGGCATTACAGAAACATGGCTAAGGGAGGGAGAGGGCTGGTAGCTCAATCTGCAAGGGTCCTGGTGCTTTATGTGGGACAGAGGTGATGGAAAGATGGGAGGAGGAGTTGCATTTTTGATTAAGGCGAGTATCACAGCAATAGACAGAGATGAAAGAAGTGAAGAATCATCCAATGAGACTTTATATGTGGAATGATAAAATAAGACAGCTATAGTGATGGTATTGGGGTCATACTATAGGCCTCCAAATAGTCAATGGGAGTTAGAAAAGCAAATATACAGGGAGACTGGGGAGACTTGCAATAGCTTTGTTATAATAGGGGATTTTAATTTTCCTAACATTGACTGGGACTGCTATAGCATTAAGGGCTTAGATGGTGTGGAATGTGTTAAGTGCGTTCAGGAAAGTTCCTTCAAGCAGTATACAGAGGGACCTGCAGGAAAGAGACAAAACCCCAACTACTTTTGGGAAATAGGGCAGGACAGGTGACTGAAGTGACAGTGGGGGAGCACTTTGAGACCAGTGACCATAGTTCTATTAATTTTAAAATAGTTATGGAGAGGGACAAAACTGGTCCACAGATTCAAGTTCTAAATTGGGGCAAGGTGAATTTTGAAGGAATTAGTTGATTGGAGTTGTTTGTTTACAGACAAAGGGATCTCTGGCAAGTGGGAGGCCTTTAAAGTGAGCTGGCTGGAGCTCATGGTGTATATGTTCCTGTGAGGGTGGAAGGCAAGGTTGGTAGGAATAGGAACCCTGGATGACAAGAGATACTGAGGCTTTGACCAGAAAAACGGAGGAGGCTTGGCTCAGGTACAGGCAACTGGGACCAAGGGAATCCCTGAAGGGATATAGAGGATACAGGAGTTTACTGAAGAAGGAAATTAGTGGAGAGCAAAGAGGGGGCATAAGATAACCTTTGTTGAGAATTTTAGATTCTTTATATAGAGGCAAGGAAAAAGAATAACTAGAGAGAATAGGGCCACTCAAGGACCAGAGTGAACATGTATGTGTGACAGGAAATGGGCGAGGTCCTCAGGAATATTTCCCCTCTGTGCTCATCGTGCAGGAAGACATGGAGACTTGTGTTTGGATTTCAAAACAAAATCCTGCTCCTCTTGGTCCCATTCAAATAATACAGGCTGGGTTGTGTGATCTGTTTTAACTGAATGCCTGCTCATATTGGGCAGAGTATGTGCGGGGTATACCTTCCACTCTATATAGCCCTAATGTGGCAGTCACAGTCCAATAGGCACCATACCACTTCAGTCTAACTGTTGAACAAACACATTGTTAACAATGATCATTTCTGCAGATTGATCATCTCTACTGGAACAGGTTTGCAGGCAACCTGTAGATAACCTTTGCAATTCATAAGGAAAGGGTTCATTATCAGGCACTGAGTTTGGAACAGCATTTGTTATCTGGGACCTGGCTGGGTGCAATACTATTTAACTGCATCAGTGCTTGTTAGAACAGGCCATCCTAGACTGGGTACAGTGTAATGAGAAAGGAATAATTGTCAACCTAGCTGTGTGAGGCTCCTTGGGAAAGAGGGATCATAATATGGTACAATTCTTCATTAAGATGGAGAATGAAGGTCGATTCTGAGTCTAGGATCCTGAATCTTTGGTTATGTCTTCACAAAGCAGGGCGCTAATAAGATCCTAAAAATGCTGAGGAATTCATAGTCTAGTGAGCAGGACAAGTTGAAGGAAATCAATATTAACAGAAAACGGCACTGGGGAAATTGGTGAAATTAATGAGGGCCTGATAGTCTACATCTCAGAGTTCTTAAGCCCTGGAAATGGTGAATGCTCTGGAGGTAATCTTTAAAGATTCTATAGCCCCTGGAGCAGATTCTATGGATTGGAGTGCAGCTAATGTAATACCACAATTCAAACAAGGGTTTGGAGAGAAAACAGAATTACAGGCCAGTTATCTTGACATCAATCATGGAGAAAATGCTTGCGCCCATTGCAAAAGATTTAACAGCAGAGCACTTGGAAAACAGTGACAGAACTGGACAGACTCAGCATGAATTACAAAAGGATAATCAAGCTTGAAAAATCTACTGGAACTTTTTGAGGATGTTACCAGAAGAGTTGATAAGGGGGAGCCAGTGGATATGGTTTACTTGGAGTTTCAAAAAGCTTTCAAAGACGGGTGCCATATAAGAGATGAGCATATCACATTAAAACATATGGGATTGGGAGTCGTGTATTGACATGGGTAGAGAACTGGTTGGCAGACAGGAAACAAAAGTAGAAATAAATTGATTAGTGCTTAGATTCTAGTTACTCACAACATACATGAATGATTTAGATTAGGGAACTAAATGTAATATCTTCACATTCGCACATGACACAAAGCTGGGTGAGAGATTGAACTGGCAGAAGGATGCAGAGATGCTTCAGTGTGATTTGGGCAAGCTAAGTGGTGGACAGATTAAGTAGTGTAGAGGTAACAAAGCAGGAAGGTGGATTATTATTTGTATAATTGATAGATTCTAGCCAATATTTATTCTTCAAGCAACGTCTGGTTATCTGTTTATTATCATGTAACTGATTGTGAAAGCTTGCTGTGCACAAATTTGCTCCTATATTTCCTACATTACAACAGTGCAGATACTTCAATTCATACTTTGTTAGCTGTAAAATGTTTGGGTACATCCTGAAGGTGCTGCAGAAATGCAAATCCTTCTTCTTTTAAATCAGGTCTTCCACGAGAGTTCATAATTCTTTCCCATTTTGCCTGAAGGTGGTGCTGTTCAACAGAAATAAAAATTTAAGTAGCTCAGCAAAGAAACATGATCTTCCACTTTCAACATTGCAGTCTTCCAGGTGTTATCAGTTAATTTTCCTTCCCGTTTTGTAAAGAATCTTATTGCATTTTGGAATGCATCTCATTGCATTCCACTTTATCTGATTTTATTTCAAGAAGAGCTGTGAACACAAAACTGACTTGCATCGCTGAGGACGTCTGCATTTTGTTTGGAAAGTGGAATGCAACATTGGAAAATCTGCAGTTATTGGAATGAAATTGTAGTCAATCAGATTCAAAATGCTGTCCTCCATTTTCATAATGTGTAATGATGGCTGTAGTTGCTCAGGTGCTAACTTTACAGGTTGAGTCCAGAATCACAGGATCACAGGAGGCCAGTCAGCTCATCAAGTCTTGAAAGCTCATTCCAATTGACCATTCGCCTCTACACTTTCCCCATGACCCTGTAAATGATCTCCCTTCAAATTCCCATTTGAATGTCCCAGCTAAAGCTGCTACGTCAGCTTGTTTAGACTGTATACACAAGATCATAAACCGTCACTGCATTAGAAAATGTCTTTAGTCCTTTGGTTAGTTGTTTCAAACTGGTTATCAACCTTCTCACCTATAGATACAGCTCCTCTTAAAACCACTTGTAATTTGAACATGTCTATTATAATTTACTCAAACAGTCTCTAATCTATACAGGATAATTGCAGCTTCCGCAGCTCCTCCTTAAATCTAAAAACACCCCACTATTTAAAGTATTGCTTCACTCCCAGTTATGGGAGCATGCATTGATTCCTTTTCCTGTCCCACTCCAGTGCTGGTTAAAACAAAATATGTTCCCCCTCCAACTCTATTTTGATTTAGTCCCTACCCTCCCCTTCACTGTTTTTGATCACACAGCACTGCCCTTTGATGTGAAGGGCAGTGTTTGTCACTGGCCACCTGGGTGTTTTCCTATCTTCCTGGTGGTGGAATTTGAATAAAGATTCGTGCACGTTGTGTCTTTCACTGTGTCTCACACCTGCACACACACACCATGGGTGCTGGGGAAAAAATAAGCACTACCGCACTTAGGTGGTAGTGTGGGGGTTAAATTAAAAATAAATAAATAAGGAGGAGTTACTCCCCTCCAACTCTATTTTGATTTAGTCCCTACCCTCCCCTTCACTGTTTTGATCACACAGCACTGCCCTTTGATGTGAAGGGCAGTGTTTGTCACTGGCCATCCGGGTGTTTTCCTATTTTCCTGGTGGTGGAAATTGAATAAAGATTTGTGCACTTTGTGTCTAAAAACAAAAACAAAATATGTTTTATATATATAAAACAAGTCATCCAGATTCCTTAAGTAACAAATATGGAATTATTTCATTGCAACAAAACTTACTTGAGCAAAGATTCAGAAATTATTAGCAGAAGTTTTAAGAAGTTTTATCTAAAATAAATTAGGCCAATGAACAGTTAAAAGAAAAAGACTTTGTCACAGAATATCCAAGTTGTGGTCTACTGTTGAAGTTGTTTGCCGCACAAGCTGTTGGCATTGAGGTCTCCTCCTGGATCAGTTATGGCTGAGTGACATTTCTTTTTCCAAAGACAGTAGTATAGATTCAGACTGCTCCTAATTGTGGCAATTTCCTGTGTTCAATTGTATTCAAATCAAAGCATCTCACTTTAAACATAGAAAACAACAGGGCAACACGGTCTGCAAAGTCACTGTAATAGAAAAAGGTTTGTATTAGGTAAACTAAGACATTAAAGCAAGTTTTCTTGATTCTCATAAAATCATGGATTGATCCAGTATTTATACTTGTTTTCTTTGAAAGAACTATCCAAGTCCTCTCACTTGCCTTCTTTCTCCCCAGTGTTTTGTTAAGCTTTCCTTGTCCTGTCTTTGTTTTGACAAGTTTTCACAATTGAGTTCATATACGGATGTAATATTGAAGGAAACCCTTTATATTACAAAGGCAGAGTGTGCTGTGATGTGGGGTAGATATGACCCTCACAAGTCACTTGCATGCTGCATGTATGATTCCACACAGTCATTTTTTGTTTCCCTAATTTAATCATCTGTGCAAAACCACATGCTGAGTTTGCAAACTGTATCATCTAGAGGCAGGATTTCTCTTGGAAGACCCCCAAGCAAAGGCTTTGCTTGTGGCCAATGCATTGCAATCGACACTGGCATTAAGAATCGTTAACGGTAGCTTGTGTCAAATCTGAACAGGTACAATCATGAATATGGTCAAACTAAAGGAACACTGATTGTGGATTAGATGTTACCATTGTGTGGTTGTCCCTCTCTCTGCATCCACTCAGCACCTTCTCATCGTCCCTGCTAACCCAGTGCTTGATGTCATAGTGTGGATCAAACTGGGAGGTTTAGCACATTTGGAACTGTTATTATTGTGATGAAAAACTGCTGTTCAGACAGTCAGCCACCCAGTGGAAGAATCATAGGGATTTATGCAGTCCCCTTCAGAATTCTTACAAAATCACTCTTGGATATTCATACAACTGCTAGTAAATTATATTCCATATGTTTCCCTCTCGACCTCCCGGAAAGTGTCTGCTATACACATTCCCATTTCACTGCAATAAGAAACCTTTGCATTGAAAACTAGACGTGGATAACACAACAAAAATGTTGCACCGCAATTCAACCACTTTCATTATACTTCGCAACTTCAATGTAGACATTTATTAGTATCGTATAAAATTAGAGTGTTCCTCATCATATGTTACTGAATCTGGAAAATTCCACTCAGCAGATCAGTGAGCTGGAAACAATTCAACAGGTCAGGACCTGAAGTGTGCTTAATCCTCTTGTTTATGAACTATCCGTCAGTAAGAGTTCCACTTTCTTCCGATCGGCTGATGTTTCGTGATAGTATTCAGAATTCTAAGTCAGAAGATTTTGGGTTTAAACTCCACTCCAGAGATGTTCGCTCATAATCGAAATTGATATGCAAAGAGCGGTCCTCAGAGAATAAAATCAACATATTCTAGATGCTCCAGATCTGAAATAAAAGCAATAAGACCTTGAGAAACAGCATCTGTGGAGAGAGAACTGGTTAATATTTCGAGTTCGGTAAGATTTTACTTTGGAACTGAATAGAGCTCGAAATGTATTTTTATGCTTTTACAAAGGAAGAGAAGCAGCAAGTCAAACAGATGGTGTGAGTACCCAGAACAAAAGACAAATGAGTGGCAATGGTACTGAGGACTTCTACATAGACAGGGTATGCAATCTTATTGAATCCTATTTGGCCTCTTAGTTCTGCACCACTCCACTCTCAATCATTATGAAAGTATAAATTTTAATCATAGGGGTGGCATGGTGGCTCAGCACTGCTGCCTCACAGCACCAGGGAGCCGGGTTCGATTCCCGCCTCAGGCGACTGTGTGGAATTTGCACATTCTCCCCATGTCTGCATGGGTTTCCTCCGGATAGTCCTGGTTCCTTCTACAATCCAAATATGTGCAGGTTAGGTGAAGTGGCCATGTTAAATTGCTCATAGTGTTCAGGGATGTGTAGGCTAGGTGTATTCGTCAGGGGTCAATGCAGAGTAATTGGGTAGGGGAATGGGTCTGGGTGGGTTACTCTTTGGAAGGTCGGTGTGGACTTGTTGAGTTGAAGAGCCTGTTTCCACATTGATGGGGTTATATGACATTCTATGGCAATCCATACAGTGCAGATAGAGGCCACTCAGCCCATTGTATGTGCACTGACTCTCTGAAGAGCATCCCATCCAGACCTAATCCCTGTAACCCTACATTTACCATAACTAATCCACATAGCCTGCACATCCCTGAACACTATGGAGAATTTAGATTGGCCATTCCACCTAACATGCACATCTTTGGACTGTTGGATAAAATGGAGCACCCGGCAGAAACCCAATGCAGATGCACGAAAAACATGCAAACTTCACATAGACAGTCACCCAGGATTAGAATCAAACCTGGGTCCTTGGAACCATGAGGCAGTATTGCCAATCACTGTGCCACCAAGCCACTCCAATAAAAGGAATAAAGGTTTTTGGAAATAAAGGTAGAAAAATGGAGTTCAGGATTACCAGATTAACTATGGAAGATAGCATTTGTGCTCTGAAGTTGCTGAACTTAATGGTGATTCCTGTAAAGTGCCTCAGTGGTAATTTGTGCTGCTTGTCCTGTTTCACTAGGCTTTACAAGAACACTGTAAGAACCTTGGTCAGAAATGCTAAAACGAGAGCAAGATAGTACATTGAAATGACAAGTAAATGGAATCTCAGGGTTATTTTTATCGATAAAGCAGAAGTGCTCCACGTAGCAGTTGCCCAGTCTGTGTTTCACCTCCCCAGCATAGAGGAGGTTGCGTTATAGAGTCAAAGAGATGTACAGCACAGAAACAGACCCTTCGGTTGAACTCATCCATGCCAACCGCATCACAGAATCATAGAATCCCTACAGTGTGGAGACAGGTCACCTGGTCCAACAAGTTCACACTGACTCTCCGAAGAGTAACCCACCCAGACTCATTCCCCCTACCCTATTATTCTACATTTATCCCAAACTAATGCACTTAACCTATACATCCCTGAACACTATGGGCAATTTAGTCCAGCCAATTCACCTAACCTGCACATCTTTGGATTGTGGGAGGAAACCGGAGCACACGGAGGAAATTAGATATCCTAGGTAAGTCTGGTACCATTTGCCTGCATTTGGCCCATATCCCTCTAAACCCTTCCTATTCATGTACCCATCCAGATGCCTTTTAGATGTTACAATTGTACCAGCCTCCTCTGGCAGCTCATTCTATACATGCACTACCCTCTGTGTGAAAAAGTTGCCCCTTTGGTCTTTTAAATCTTTCCCCTCTCACCCTAAATCTATGCCCTCCTGTTTGGGCTCTCCCATCGCAGGGAAAAGACCTCACCTATTGTGAGCAGTGACCAGACTAGATTGAAAGAAGGTGAAAGTGGGTACTGCAGGTTCTGGCGATGAGAGTCACGATTAGAGTAGTGCTGGATAAGCACAGCAGTTCCATGATTTTGACCCGGCCACACTGAAGGAATGGTGATATCCAAGATATGTGGCTTGGATGGGAGCTTGGATGTGAACACTAGGTGCTGGTGTTCCCATATGTCCTCTGCCCTGTGCTCTAAGAAGGTAGAGGCTGCAGGCTTGAAAGGTCCTCCTGAAAAAGCCGTGGTCAGTTGCTGTAGCGTATCTTGTAAATGGTATACTCTGCTATGGGAATAGTGTGTCTGTGGATGAAGAAATGACTATTGAAGATGCTAGATAGCATGTTGATCAAGTGGGCTGCTTTGTCCTGGATCGTGTTGAGCTACTTGTGTGTTGTTAGAGCTGCATTTGATTTGCAAGTGGGAGTATTCTGCCATTCTCCTGACTTGTACATTGTAGATGGTGGACAGATTTTGATGAGCCAGGAGGTGAATTACTCACTGTTTGGCCGTGAGAAGGTCACACAGTGGTGATGTCACTGGACTGAAAATCCAGTTCCCCAGGCTTTGGGAAGAGAGGATCATGTTCCAACATGGCAGTTGGTGGAATTTAAATTCAACTAATCAAATCTGAAATTGAAATCCAGCCTTAATGGTATTGAGCATGAATATGTAGCTCAAAGTTAAATCTGGTTGAGTAAGGTCTTTTGTGATGTGGCCGACATATGACTCTAGAGCCACAGAAAATGTGATTGACTCTATAATGGTTGAGTAAGGCTCTCAGTATAAGGGTCATCAAGGATGTTTAGCAAATGCTATTCTTGCGAGCAACACCCAACTCCCATGAAACAACAAAGAAAACTTCCTAACCTCTTGACCTTCTCTTATAACCTCTGACTTTCTATGGCTGGTCCAGCTGAGTTCCTGGTCACCGTGATAACCCCCAGGATGTTGATTGCAGGGAATACAGTGATGAAGGTTGAGGAGAGATGATCTGATTCTCTCTCATTGGAGATGATCATCACCTGGCATTTAATGCAGCAGATGTAGATGATCTGACAGTTCCATTGAAAGGAAAAGAGGGGAATTCCCTGTGGAGGTCTAGCCAATATTTATCTCTCAAACAGCAAATTAACTAGTCATTAATCTCCATGTTCGTTTTGGACTCTTACTGTGCCCAACTTGGCTTGCTGTTGTTTGCAACGTAACACCAATAAACCAATGACAGCAATTCAAAGTAATTAATTGGTTATAGATGCCATGAGATATGTCTCTCTTTCTTTGTACCTTGATGAGAAAGACGCTTTATTGTTCTCCTTTTGTTTTCTAACCAACACTTATGAATATGTTCTCACAAATGGGAGTTTAGAAGAGCTGAGTTTTGTCAGGAAAAAAAATGATGCATTGAGTAAAGCGCACAGTGAGTATTGACACACTGATCAATGCAGCTGAGCAAAAGCCATTCACCGACAGTATCATCTGGAGAGAATTTTGCATTTACGCAGCAAATACTTGTCAGGTATTAACATCTTTATTGCAATTTCTGTGGAAGTTTGTAAAAGGCTGCGTGGGTACAAGCTGCCAGCAGGAATTCACATTAAGTAGCGCTTTGCATATTTTAAAGTCAATGAACCAGATACAATGCCAGTCTGTCTGACAAGGAAAGCAATCCAGGATCAGACCTTACTGTGTAATCTAGTGCTGCAGATGGTAAACTCACACTGTGCCCGGAACGTGATGCCAATTGCATTGGCCAATGTTTGCAATTTTGCTGTGAAATTTAAAATCAGTGCTCACACAGATTGGCACAAGAAGCCAGGATATACATGTTTCTCTCTCTATCCCTTTCCCTTTCCCAATCTAACCTTGACTTAAGTTTCTGGTCAATGGCTGGCACCCTACCCAACTAGCACCCTACTTATGTGGCACCCTGGTATTCTATTACTGGCACCCTACCTCCTCCTCAGCTGACACCCTGCCCAGTTGGCACCCTACTTACCTAACATTCTAGCATCTGGCATGTTACCCCCTAATTATATGGCATCCTACATCTGGCATTTCCCAGCTGACACCCTTTCCAGCTAGCACCCTCTTTACCTGATGCCCTCAGGCACACTCCCCTCCAAGCACCATAATGTCACATTGACCCTAGTTACAGATGGTTTGACAGCAGCTGTGATTCTGGAATGTTACTTCTCAGAATCCAGCAGCTGGCTGCTGTGAAAAGGGAACATGGTTTACCTTCCTCTGACGGTTCTATGCTACAAGAGAACTGTCAGAATGGAAGTATGGCTCTGCATTTCTGAAGGAGCCCTGAACCGAATCTCCTGTCAGAAATGATAACCTGTGAAATCAAAGGGTTGCATCAGATTAACGCTCCTGGACAAATCCAGCCCCGTGAGTTTTAAACCTGCAGAAGAAATATGCATGTGCTAATAAAATCGTTAAATTGCCGATTTTCCACGACTTTTTTCAAATGTCGTTGAGGAAAAAGGGAAAAGTGCTGGCTATTCAGTTCCTAATGCCTGCACCACCATTCAATTAGATCATGGCTGATGTTTATTGTCATTTACCTGCTTTGATGGATTCCTACAATCTGTTTAAGGCTTTTGATCTATCTGCGATCTTTAAAGGTTTGCAGCACTGCTTTAAATTTGTTGTGTAAGGTTTTTCTTTAGAAAAGTTGAATGTTTAGATGAGATTCCCTATAGTGTGGGAACAGGCCCTTCGGCCCAACCAGTCCACACCGACCCTCCAAAGAGTAACCCACCCAGACCCAGTCCTCTATATTTACCCCTGACTAATGTACCTAACACTACGGGCAATTTACCACGGCCAATTCACCTAACCTACACATCTTTGTGACTGTGGGAGGAAACTGGAGCAAACCCGCGCGGACACGGGGAGAATGTGCAACCTCCAGACAGACAGTCCCCCAAGTCTAGAATTGAACCTGGGACCCTGGTGCTGTGAGGCAGCAGTGCTAACCACTGAGCCACCATGTTGACAAAGATTTGTGCGCTTGATAACTTTTGAAATATTTTGATGAAGCCATCTTGAAAGAATAATTGTCAAGTGTTGTTCAGATATCGCATTAGGGATCCGGAGTGTAATATCTCAGGAGCTGTTGCTGGATCATTGTTTCCTATGTCATGCTTTATCGAAGGTGGGAATGAGATATTTTAATACCTTCAGGTTTTATATTATGATAGAGTAAAGATACCACGAGCATGGCTCTGAAATATACATGAACATATTGACTGTGAAACAAAACACAACTGGGTCCTGACCAGAGATTTGCACATGTACACCATAAATTCCCTGCCTTTGTACAATTCTCAAAATCCCATGTTCTTTGCTATTGCGTCCCATCATTGTTAAGGAGCTGTTCACACCCATCCACAGATCCCTCCAATCCTACACATTCTTTAGTACTGGGTATTTAAGGTCTCACTATTCCTTTTGCCAAAGGAATAGTGAGCACTTACACTTCTCTGCATTAAATTCCATCTATCACATGTCTATCCATTCTGATAGTCCATCCATGTCCTTTAGGAAATGATTACTATCATCCTCACTCAGTGCCACACAATAAAGTTTGGAATCATTGGCAAATTTATATAAATGGCACAGAGATTAGTAGAGCTCACAATCTCAGAAATGCCCCAAAGCAAACCAATAACATAGGGATGAATCTTACATGTTTTTGGCTAACTCTGAGTTGCATCAAGTCTTTTGGAACTCTATTCATCATGCGACCAAGTTCTCTCAATGTATCTTCTCTTGATTTTTATTTCCACCAGACTGATTCAATGTGTTGGACCCCAAGTCATTATCATTTGTGAATACAACCTTGATGTTATCCTTAACCAATAAAGCAACTCCACCTCCTGCTCTTTCATTGTCTATTCTTACGGAATACTGAGTACCCATGGGCAGTCCTGGTCTTCCTGTAATCACGTTTCAGTAATCCTCACCAGGTCGAACCCATTTGTCTCAATTTGCGATACCAGCACTTTATTCTGAATACTGCATGCATTTAGGTGCAAGGTTTTTATATAAGTTCCAGGAGTTTGTCCCTCTCTTTTAATATTATCTTGTTCACTACACTTTCCACACTCCTTATCCTTATTAATCAATCACTGAAAACACTGAGCCTCATCTCTATCAGTTACTCAGGAGACACAGTAGTTAGCACTGCTGCCTCACAGCATCAAGGACTTGGGTTCGATTCCAGCCTTTGGCAATTGGCTGTGTGGAGTCTGCACATTCTCCCTGTCTCTGTGTGGGTTTCCTCCAGGTGCTCTGGTATCCTCCCACAGTCCAAAGATGTGCAGGTTAGGTGAATTGATCATGCTAAATTGCCCATCATGTTCAGGGATGTGTAGGTTAGGTGCATTAGTCAGGGGTAAATGGATAGTAGGGGAATGGGTTTGGGTGGATTACTCTTCAGAGGGTCAGTGTGGACTTGTTGGGCTGTTTCCATGCTGTAGAGATTCTATGATTCTCCTTTAATTTTCAGCTCACATTTTGATCTTTTATGATTCCTTTCCTCACATTCCTTCCCTCACCAGTTTGACTGGCCCTGCCTGTTTATCCAATTAACCTCTACCTTCTCACTTTCTGACCTGCTATTTTGGCTCCCAATGTCTGTTTTATTAGCTTAAATCCACCCAAGTAGCACTAACAAACCTCCCACCAAAATGTTGGTGCCCCTCCAGTTTAGGAGCAACCCATCCTTTTTGTCCACGTCCCACCTATATTGGAAGAGACTGAAAAATCTGAAACCCTTTCCACCACATCAGCTTTGCAGCTACATGTTAAGCTGTAATATTTTCCTATTTCTTTGCTGCACTACCATGTGCAACAGGGAGTAGTCCCGAGATTACGACCCTGGAGATCCTACTTTTCAATTTACGACCTAGCTCCCTGAACTCTCCTTGCAGGATCGTGTCGGTCTTCCTGTCTATGTCATTAGAAGGTGATGTTCAATTTGTACAAGACACTAGTTCAACCTCAGCTGGAGAATGTACACAGTTCTGGGTGAAACAGAACGTGAAGACATTGAAAGAGTGCAAAAGAATGCACAGTGGCTCAGTGGTTAGCACTGCTGCCTCACAGCACTAGGATCCCAGGTTCGATTCCAGCATCGGGCGACTGTCTGCGTGGAGTTTGCACATTCTCCCGCGTGGGTTTCCTCCGGGTGCTCCGGTTTCCTCCCACAATCCAAAGATGTGCAGGTCAGGTGAATTGGCCATGCTAAATTGCCCATAGTGTTAGGTGCAACAGGTCTGGGTGGGTTACTCTGCGGAGGGTTGTTGTGGACTGGTTGGGCCGAAGGGCCTGTTTCCACACTGTAGGGAATCTGAAAATGGTTCTAATGATGAGGAATTTCAGTTATTAAGGTAGATTGTAGAAACTGAGACTGTGCTCCTTGAAGAGGGAGTAGGATGAGAGGAGAACTGGCTGAAATATTCAAGATCATGCAGATTCTGGAAAAAGTAAACAAGGAGAAAGCTATCCAACTCATGAAAGAATCAAGAATGAGATGGAGCAGAGTTAAAATAATGTATTAAAATAGTACAAATATTAGGAGAGAATACATCTTCATACAGCGGGTGGCTCATGTCTGAAATGTGCACACTGACAGTTTGCTGGATAGAGTTTCAGACAAGGTTTTCAAAAGAGAATGAGATGTTGATTTGGAAAGGGACAATGTAGAAGGTTACGTGGAGAAGGTGGGAGAATGGTACTTGATGAGCAGGTGCAGACACGATAGCTGATTGATCTCCTTCTCCGCTATACAGTTTTGTGTTTTATGTCTGAGAATTGTAACTGAGCCATGCAGCACGTAATCAACATTCAAATAACTATTATTCAGCCAAGACACTTTATATAAAATTTGGATTTTGCTGGTTTGAAAACTGAATAGGGATGTGTAGCTTTAAGTTAAATTATCTGAAGGATCCAAATGTCTGATCCATATGGTTTCCTGCAAAACACTCAGTAATGTGCCTCATGTGAATTTCATGAAGCAGCTTACATTTTTTGAAGAATATGGTGAAAACATTAACAAGGGCAGGTAATTCAACTGCAATCTTTGCAGAGAGTCATCAAGGAGAGATGCAAAGTCATGCAATGTTTTATTTAGGAATTGCAGCACATTCGATGGTCTCAGAGTGCTATCTTGGGCTACAGCTAAAAGCGAGTACAACTCCTTTTCAAAGGATATCTTTGCAAGATACTGAGGGTGCCGAAAATCTGACAAAAATAACAATGTTAGAAATATTGTTTTTTCTAATCAGGACTAGTTGTTGTGGGATCTAGAGGCGTCAGAGTGGTACCAGCCACTTGAATTGTTCTTGAGCAAGCTCCTACAGCTTTGTACATGAACAGCAGGAGGAGGAGAAGCTATGTAAGGAAAAACAGTTCCATTTCTCTCTTTCTCTCCCCCCATGCGAAAAACAAACAGAAAATTTCCAGGAGGTTGTTCTCACACACCATGTTCCTGATTCAGCAGATTCCCTTGTAGAATCATAGAATGCCCTACAATATGGAAACAGGCCATTTAGCCCATCAAGTCTACACCGACCCTCCAAAAAGTAACCCACCCAGACCCATTCCCATCCCGCTGCATTTCTCGTGACTCATCTGACTCATACATCCCTAAACACTATGGCTGAAAATGTGTTGCTGGAAAAGCGTAGCAGGTCAGGCAGCATCCAAGGAGCAGGAGAATCAACGTTTCGGTCATGAGTCCTTCTTCAGGAATCCAGAAGAATCGACGTTTCAGGCATGAGCCCTTCTTTGGGCAATTTAGCATGGCCAATTCACCTAACCTGCACATCTTTGGGCTGTGGGATGAAACCAGAGCACCCATTGAAAACCTATGCAGACGTGGGGAGAATGTGCAAAATCCACACGGACTGTTGCCCAAGGCTGGAATCAAACTCAAGTCCCTGCCACTGTGAGGTAGCAGTGCTAACCACTTAGCCACCGTGCTGCCCTTCTGTTGAAAAGAAATACAGAGGAACCCCAATTATCCCAAGGACAAGGGCGGGGAATATTTCATTCGGTTAATCGAATTCCGGACAATCAATTACCAGATAACAGTTTAGCCCAGCAGCGGGATCTTGCAATCGGATAATCCCATATTCAGATAATCGAATGCCTGATAATCGAGGTTCCTTTGTATCACCTTCAGGGGCATTGAAGGGGCAAATCCCCAATCAGTGAATGAAAGACTGGGAATTTGTGTATCTACAACCTTGCATCATTAGCAAGGAATCAGAAGGAATTCGAAGAAAGTTGGAAGAAAAGAATTCACCAACATCTTCCATCTGGACTGGAGCCAAGACTGTGCTTCTCACCTTTTTTTTCCCTCTATCCCCCTCCCATAATGTTTGTGTCTTTTCTTGTCTCTTTATTTGCATGTGTACACGAATTTTGAAATGGAGTAGAATTTAAGTTACTAAGTTTTATAAATTAGCAACTCATGTTTTTCCTTCTTCTCATTGGTTAAAAGAGTCTTGATTATAATAAAAAATTGCTTTTCTTTGTTAGTGAGGAAAGCCTCATAACATATTCCTTTGACTCAAATTAATTCAGTTCAGTAAAACTGGGCAATTTGGTGGTTCGATCAAAATTTCACATACTTGATGTCTCTGGGGAAAGTGGGTAATGATTTTCAGTGCACTATCCCAGTGAGACATGACAATCTACTGGTGCTGTTCTAATCCCGTCATCTGCTGTGGTGACCAAGTTAGCTATAAGTGCTTTTGTCTTCATTCTTCTCAACTGTACTTCTTCCTTTGTTTTGACAACTTTGTCCCTAAGCAGAACGACAACAAAATTCTGGAATTGTCATGTACTCCATCTTTTCAGACACTGTGGGATGTCCCATTATTTTGCTACCAAGCTATTGGAAATGACTGCTTTCCCAAAAACGTTTTTTTTAAAGGCAGCACAAGTCTGCTCCAAATGGAATTCTTTTGCCAAGAATCAACGCTGGTTAAGATCAGATACCTGTCCATATGAAAGACTTTTACACAACTTGGAAATTTAAGTGTGAACACTGGAGAAGTCATCCTCAACTTGAGTTTCTGCAATCTTAAATTGAATTATGTTCAAGTGCATGAGTTATTCCTCAATTCACTGACCCATTCTTGAAATCTATCGAAGTCTGACTGCACCTCTGACGGACCCATTAAATCATCTTAACCTTTATGCATGAAACCAAATAGAAAATTCAAAACATTCTCAGTATCTAATTAATGGGCATCCAACTCACAAAATACTTTGCTTCTGAGCTTACATTTGTTTGGAAGTGGCAATGCCAAAGCCACACCTTTTTTTCTCTTTGGTAAGGCTGTAGCTTGTGTCGGCAAATCCATGTCACTATCAGAATATCCGAGTATAGTGGACAATCATATCCCAACAAATTGCATTTGCTTTCAACAATTCTTCACAAACACTGTTCCCATTGCACTCTTTTGTCACAAGACAATTCTTAGATTCTAACTATCACCTTTCAACACCAATCTTATACTACTACGTTAAACTTCTTATCAACAGCTGGTGATAGAGCAGACCAAAAGTCAATCTTTACTAAGTTTGGGACTAATTCACAAAGTGAGACACTACAAATGATTAGCTTCTAATGCTCCATGCCACCTCCACTAAGGGTCTCATAATGTCTGCATAAGCCATTATTCAATATACGACCTCCCCACTTTAGGTGCCCAAACCTAGTATAAACAAAAACCAAAGATGGAAAATGTTTTCACATTTAGAGTGTGGAAATCATTGCCTGAGGCATTGCTGGAGGCATATTCAATCCAAACTTTCAAAGGCAAATTAGATGCTAATATGTAAAGAAAGAATGTGCAGGATTAGTTATTGGAGAGGCATGACCAAGGGTATTGTCCATCTTGGCAGATAGTGGAATTTGAATTCAATAAAATTTGGAATTAAGAATTTGACGGTGACATGAAACTGTTTTTTAACATTGAGGGAAACCCATCCGGTTCACGAATGTCCTTCACAGAAAAAAATCTATTCTCCTACCTGTGACTCCAGACCTGCAATATGGTTGACTCTTAACTGCCTTTTGAAGTGGCTGAGCGAATCACTCAGTTATATCACATCATTTGGTAGGTGACCCTATATGCCACAAGATGTTGAGCCACCCTTACCTTCTCCAGAGCAATTAAGGATGGGCAATGAATGCTGGTCCAGCTAGTGATGCCCATATCCCATGAATGTATAAAACATATTTTTATAACCACCTGAAAAATGTGAAAATTGGCTTGAAGTCAAACAAATGAGAGAATAGAATCCAATGCTCAGTGAATCATGTGGTACACAAGGATATAGATTAATAAGGTCACTGGTAGCAGTATTGGTGAAAGACAGAGCTCATTGACTGGGATGTTAGATTAGATTAGATTAGATTAGATTAGATTACATTAGATTACATTACAGTGTGGAAACAGGCCCTTCGGCCCAACAAGTCCACACCGACCCGCCGAAGCGAAACCCACCCATGCCCCTACATTTACCCCTTACCTAACACTACGGGCAATTTAGCATGGCCAATTCACCTGACCCTGCACATCTTTTGGACTGTGGGAGGAAACCGGAGCACCCGGAGGAAACCCACGCAGACACGGGGAGAACGTGCAAACTCCACACAGTCAGTCGCCTGAGGCGGGAATTGAACCCGGGTCTCAGGCGCTGTGAGGCAGCAGTGCTAACCACTGTGCCACCGTGCCGCCCATGGATGTTCTCCATGTAAAAGGCTGGAAGGGATGCCCTGATAATGTAACATGGATAAGGTGGGAGACAGACATTTTTAATCAACCCATTCAGATATATAATGACATGCCTCTGAAGCAGATGAAAATTGAACCTGGGTCTCCCAGCTCAGAGGCAGTGACACTACTGCTGCATCACATTACAGATTGAAGCATGAAGAAAGTAAATGGGAAAGGAATCAAGTGAGAAGTGACTTATCACGAAAGAGAAGGATCAAGGCTATGTCAAGATTTGGTAAAAGTTAAGCACAAGCCAATGGGAAGGGAAAGAAACATAAATGGCAAAAAAATTAAAATTAAAAGATGCATTATCTAAATCCAAAATGCATTTATTATGCAACAGATGGATAAATGATGCACACCCAGGGAAATGGATTTAATTTAACAGCCATTTGTAGAAATGTGAATTGTGTGATATTGTGCAGTAAATATTACAGGGAATATGAGGCCCCCTTTTTCACTGAGATGTCAGAGAACTGGAGGATTGCTAACATTGTCCCATTTTTAAAGAAAATGGAGCAACCTGTAGACCAGGAAGTTATAGGCCAGTCAGTCTGACCTCAGTAGTGAGGAAGTTATTAGAAAGAGTCCTATGGGCACAACATATCTGCACTTGCAGAGCCATGGATTAAACAGGAACAGTCAGCATTGATTTGTTAAAGGAAGTTCATGTTTGAAAAACTTGATCAAATGTTTTGAGGAGGTAACTAGGAGTTTTGATGGGGATAATGCTTTTGATGTGGCCCACATTGATTTTATGAAGGCTTTTGATAAGAACCTTCATGACGATTAGTCAAGAAAGCGGAAGCCTGGAAGATCCAAGTGGCACACTAAATCCAAAATTGGCTGAGATACTGGAAGCAGAAGGTAATGGTGGAGAGATGTTTCTGTGACTGGGAGTCTGTTTTGGATGAGATTCCACAGAACTTGGGCCCTTGTTGTTTGAACTGTATGTTAACAATTTGGACTTAAATATAGGAGGTATGATGAAACCATTTATGGATGACATGAAAATGAGCAGTGTATTCAACAGTAAGGAGGATAGCTGTAAACTGAAGGGCAGGTCAGCTGGGAAGAACAGTGGCAAATTGATTTTAACCCTGAACAGTGTAAGGTACTAGTGGAGGGGAACAAAGCAAGGGATCCCACTGTGAATAGTCAGTCTCTGGAAAGTACTGATGATCAGAGGAACCTTGACATACACACTAGAGTATTATACTTGGATTTTCAGAAACATTTGATAAAGATCTTCTGAGGAGGCTGTTCAGCAAAATTAAAGTGCATGGAAATGTACAGGCATGCTTTAAAGATTGGTGAATAAACAGAAAACAGAGATTTGTTAGAGCTTGTTAAGAGTTCTTTGATGAGGGCAGGGCAGTAGATGTTGTCTATGTGAATTTCAGTAAGGCCTTTGATAAGGTTCCACATGGTATGCTTCTGTGAAAGGTTAGATCGCACAGAATCCAGGGGGAGCTGGCAAATTGGATACACAATTGGCTTGTTGGCAGGAAGCAGAGAGTAATAGTGGAAGGAGTACCTCAGGCATCAGTGCTGGGCCCATTGATGTTGGCTATCTATACCAATGATTTGGATGAGAATGTATAAGGCATGATCAGTAAGTTGCTGATGACACTAAAATAGAGGGTATCATGGACAGTGGGGAAGGTTATCAGAAAGTGCAGTTGGGGAAGTGGTCCGAGAAATGGCAAAAGGAGTTTAATACATATAAGTGTAAGGTCTTGCATTTTAGAAAGTCAAATCAATGCAGGAGTTTCATGGTGAATGGTTGGTCCTTAAGGAGTATAATAGAAAAAAAGGGATCTTGGAGTTCAGGTTCAGAGTTCAAGTGGAGTCACAGGTAGACAGGGCAATGAAGAAGGCTTTTGATATACTGGCCTTCATCAGTCAGGGCACTGAGTATTGAAGTTAGGAAGTTATATTGCAGTCATATAGGACGTTGGTGAGGACGCACTTGGAGTAGTGTGTTCAGTTTTTGACTCTTTGCTACAGAAGAAATTTGCAAGGATGTTGCCAGGACTTAAGGGTCTGGGTTATAGGGAAAGGTCGGATAAGCTAGGACTTTTCTTAGGGCATAGGACACTAGGGGTTGTCCTATAGAAGTGGATAAGATCATGAGAGGTATGATTAGAGTGAATACACTCAGTCTTTTTCCCTGGGTTGAGGAATCAAGGACTAGAGGGCATCAGTTTACTCATCCTACTCATTGACTACAGTTCAGCCTTCAACACTATTATGACCTCGAGACTGATCACTACACTTAGTGATCTCGGACTAAGCCCCACTCTGTGCAACTGGATCCTCAGTTCCTTGACCATAATCAGTTCCTTGACCAGACCATAATCAGTGAAGATTGGGGGCAATAATTCATCCTCATTAGCAGTCAACACTGGAGCCCCCCCCGGGGTATGTACTCAGCCCTCTACTGTACTCATTGCATACCCATGACTGCGTCGCCAAATACCAGACTAATGCCATTTACAAGTTCGCTGATGACACCACCACAGTGAGTCGAATCTCAGGTGGCGACAAAACAGACTACAGATGGGAGATGGAAGACTTGGAAAAATAGTGCACTGATAACAACCTAGCTCTCAATACCATAAAAACCAAGGAATTCGTTATTAACTTTCGGCAGGATATTACTCATGACCTTCTACATACTAACAGCACAGAGGTGGAATAAGTGGAGAATATCAAGCTCCAGGGAGTGGTCATCCACCACAAAGCTTTCTTGGACTCTTCATGTGGACACACTGGTTACAAAAACCCAACAATGCCTCTTTTTCCTCAGACAGCTGAGGAAATTTGGCATGACGGCAAATGCCCTTGCCAACTTTTATAGATGCGCCATTGAGAGCATTCTGTCGGGATGTAACACTACCTGGTATGGCAATTGTACTATTCAAGATCGGAGATGGTTACAGAGAATGGTGAACTGGGCCCGGACAATCTTTTGAAATTTTACGCAATTGCCCTGACAATATACAACACTTTCAATACTCCAGTACACTCAAGCCTCTGAAGTGGAAGTTAAGGTTAGGATCTTCTGTAACTGTACTAACAGAAAATGTCAAGATTGAATCCTAACAATGACAATTAAACTGAACATAATATCTGCTACTAGATGTCAATAGCATGGTTGGAAACCTCCCATCTGTAGAATCCATCTACCAGGCCCGCTGTCAAGGAAAGGCCGCCAGCATTCTCAAAGATCCAACCCACCCTGGCAATGTTTTTCTACAACCTTTACCATGGGGGAGAAGGTGCAGAAGCCTGAACACATGCAACAGCCGGTTTCGAAACAGTTTCTACCCTACTGCTGTTAGAATACTGAATGGACTCCCAAACTCTTAACATTTGCCATACCTGTGTTTTTGTTTTTGCCGCTGTTTACCTATTATTTACTTATCTATGCTACTTAAGTCTGTGATCTGCCTGTATTGCTCGCAAGACAAAGCATTTCACTGTGCCTTATTATCACACGTGATAATAAATTAATTTCATTTCAAGGTTAGAGGGGAAAGAAAAAAGAGAATCTGAGGGGCAAATGTTTTTTGCACAGAGGGTGATATGCATGTGGAATGAGCTGCCAGCAGAAATAGTTCAGCAGGTACATTAACAACATTTAAAAGGCAGTTGGACAAATACATGAATAGAAAAGGTTTAGAAGGATATGGGCCAAGTGCAGGGAAATGGGGTTAGCGTGGATGGACATTTTGGTCAGCATGGACCAGTTTGGGCCAAAGGGCCTGTCTCTGAGCTGTAGGACACTGTGAATATTAAAAATAGGAGTAAAGTCATTTTCATGTTGGCAGCTGTGAATTGTGGGATATGCAAGGATCAGCACTTGGGTCCCAATGGTTCATGATATACATTAATGGTTTGGATCTGGGGATCAAATGTAATATTTACCAATTTCCAGATAAAAGAAATCCAAACGAGAATATATATTGTGTGGAAGGTGCAACATAGTTTGGGACTATGTGGACAGATTCAATGCATGGGCAAGAACATGGCAAGTGGAATATAATGTAGAAAAATGTGATGTTATCCACTTTGGCAGGAGGAACAGATATGTCGAGTATTCCTTAAATAGTAAGAATATGGAAAGTGTAGAGGTACAATGGAACCTAGGTGTTGATAAGTTACCGACATCTAGTATTCAGAAAATCCATATATACCACATCTACCGCTTTCCCCTCATCAACCTCCTTCGTCACCTCTAGTATTCAGATTTCCTTATTTCTTATCACTACCAGTGCATGGAAACTATGTTAACATATGATAAAATAATATGAATACAAAACCAAGTTTGCCATTGTTCGAAATGGAAAAAATATGTAAAACCAGTTTCCTGTGGGGTTTATTAAAAAAAATGACCATCAGGAAATCATCTCCTTGTCAAGCCAGAACCATATTTGATTGGGTTGTTGATGATCTGTGCCTCAGATCTACTTTCCACTATTCCTCTTTATCTTTTAATATCTTGTTACAAGAACATCAATTAAATAAGGTTTTACTGTTTCAATTCACCCTGAATGTCAACAGCATTTTGAGTGAGCAAGTTCTAGATTTTCATCACTTATTATCTGAAGAAGAGTGGTGTTAATGTATTCTATATTTCAGAATTTCCCAATGTCTCGGCTGATCCAGGAGAATCAGTGCATCTGGAAAGGAGGCAGTTGGATGATAAACCCTTCCATCTTGCTATCTGGCTATCAAGATTTCTTTTTAAAAGATTGCTGCTGTTTCAATGTCATCAGAATGATTTATACTGTTTCTGAATAAATAATATCAAAGGGAAGCTTTAAAATCAATTATCCATAAAATTACATTTTACACTGTCTGCAAAATTCTGTGAATAATTTTTGAATACTAATTAGGTGTGGCACAGTTCCAAATGATGACATCCTATTAAAACTCAACAGCTGGACATCATTTCTGTGACAGCTGTTTCTGAAAAACAGTAAAGCATGCAAGAAACAAAGGCAGAATGTAACAGTCTTATTCCTCATTTGAATGACTTTAAGTGAACCTGCCTCCACCACACTTTCAAACAGTACATTCCAGGTCCTAAACACTCACATGAACCTGGCTCCACCATACTTTCAAAACTGTACACTCCAGACCCTAACCACTTGGTGCATGAGAAGGGATTTTTCTCTTGTCTCTGTTGTCTGTTACATTAAATCTGTGTACTCTTGTTCTTTATACTTTCTTGAGTGGACACAATTTATTTTGTTTTCGTTGTCCAGGCTTCTTATGATTATTAATACTGAAATCAGATCTCCTCTCAGTCTCTGTCTATGGGCCTATCATTGAAGCCTAGGATACTATATTCATTAGTAATGAGTCTCTCCACTTGCCCTGCCACCTTCAACAATTCATGCATACATAGACACAGATCCCTTTGCTCCCACACTCCTTTTAGAGTTGTACATTTTAGTTTATATTGTTTCCCCATGTTATTTAAACCAAGATATATCATCTCACACTACTCATAATTAATCTTCATCTGATTTCCATGTGCCATTTCTTTTGAAATTTTATGCTATTGCCCTGACAGTATACAACACTTTCAATACTCCAGTACACTCAAGCCTCTGAAGTGGAAGTTTAGGTTAGTATCCTCTTACTCAGCAACTGTACTAACAGAAAATGTCAAGATTGAATCCTAACAATGACAATTAAACTGAACATAATATCTGCCACTAGATGTCAATAGCATGGTTGGAAAGCTCTGCATGTTGTACAAAGTGTGTCAGGACCAGGCCAGGCTCCTCAAAACATTTCAAGAAGGTTACCTAGACTCTAACTTTACTAGTTGTTTTAAGCAGGTGAAAGTTGATATTACAGGAGAGATACCACTGGTCAAACATGCATTTTAAACAAAACAGAATTTATTTCCAAGATTACTGAATGAAACACAAACAAAAGACAACAGGATACCAAATAGCTTAACCTATGTGAAAACCCCACAGACTATCCCAACTTAATGGTGCTGTCCCCAGTACCTGCAATAATCCCCATAAACACCCATTCCCACAAAACGTAAGATCAAATCCATGGTCTTACAAGTGAGGAGTCAGAGAGAGAGGAGGGTCAGCCTAGACCTGTTTCTTTGTGGTCCAGCAGCTTTTTTCACCACTACTGTGCTAAACCCAAACCAAACCAGAGAAAAGCTAAACTGGGAGAACCGGCCACTCCCCTTTCATTACACTTTTTTTTAAACTTGAAAGCATTTTGCCTGAGGCAGTATCTGTTAACTATAATCAAACTGGCCCCAAAATGCTTCAGCTTAGACTTTTTAGAGTCTGTGTCTTCTACCACCTCTCTGAAAAAAAACACAAGGTCAATATAACATTGTTAAAGGAGCAGTATTGTCACCTGTCTAGCAGGAAATTATCACTGCACCATCATTTGCACTTTTGAAAGTGAATTTTTAATTAATTCATTTCGGTGATATATTAACAAGAATACCAAACAGGATTGTAGATTTTACTGACAGGGAGGTTTACATTGCCTTTCTGAAGTTTGAGGATGAGGTTTGAAAATCTTTGTTTTGAAGCTCTGTATCTTACCACAAATCATTACTATGAGGTAGTATGGATGTGAAGTGCTCAAATCTATATGATTGTAATAAAGCTTTTCCTGTATGAAGCACAGATTAGGAACTGCGAAAATAATCAATGGAAAATCATGAAGAGAACATTGTTGATCTCTAGATTGGCAGCAAAGAGCAAAATTGTTATTTTTCCAACACCTCCCAAACCCCATCACACCCACAATCTAGAAGAATAAGAGTAAAAGGATGTGTGGGCACTCGTTCCACTCTCAAATCTCCTCCAATAATTTATTTCCAGCTACTTTAATCACATCGATTGGAATTCAAAGTGAAGTTTGATATCACTGCATTGACCAATGGGCTTGACTTATGGCAAGACCCACACCAAACAGTCTATTTCCTTACAAATACAACTGAAAATATGTCACATTATTCCATCCTTACCATGCGATATGATAAAATTGTCCATTGAAATATTTCAGATACAGATGTTATCTCAAAGGGCAGTTGATTGAAATAATATCAATTATGAGACATTACTAAAAGTTGTAAGCAAACTTGATTCCTGATTTTTTTTTTCCCAAGAATCCACGTTTGCATGTAACTTTTGAGCGGTCTACCCTTCATCACTTCTGCTTAAGATATCCTCCTCTGATGACATTTTGATGGATTTTCCATTCTAAGTTGCATCAGGTGTACACTAATTTCAATGTTCCCATTGGTTTGAAAATTGGGACCATGTCTGACTACCTTTTAATGAGTACTTGATCACTAAAATTACTCTGTGCTGCAAGATCCTTTCAGCGTCTGCCCATTAGTGAGTGGGTATATTGGGTTTTGCGACAAATCGGTGTTGCATTTGGCTGCACTGCAACGCGGTGGTCTTTTTCAGCATACACAGCCCTTTTAGAAAATTCTTCCTTGAAATTCTGCACTTCATCTACCTTCTTAATCAATATTAATCTCAAACTAACTTTCTTGCTGAGAAGTGAACATTCTTGATTCTTTAAAGTATTAAGTGGTTCTGTGTTTTGGTGTCTTTATATTTTAATCTTGCCAAAACCTGACCTTTGATTTTGAAATGTTTCCATTCTGCTCCTTGAAGTTTGATGAAGTTTTAAGCTTGATCTATTTTAACCATGTTAACTTCTCAGGTGATGTGCTAACAGCCGCCCCAGTGCCTAGTTTAATTCAGTAGAATATCTGCATTGAGATTCACTGACCAGTATTTAATGTGTGGGTCATTGATCTGTTTTAGGATGTCTAGATATTGTGATTTTGATTCCCCTAATTCCTTGGTTAGGTTGTATGTTAAAAGCTTTTTACTTTCATAACTTATAGATTTTAAACGGCAATAGTTTGTAAAAAGAAAACTGCATTGATCACAAGTATGGCATTCACTTCTGTCCCCCGGGCAGTTATCAATTTTATGTATCTTGTTCCCACCACTGCAAAAGTATATCAAAGTGATAATTGTTGTATTTTTGACGGGTTTTTGCTTTGATGTGTTTTTCTCTTTCAGACCTACAAATTGCACCGACTCACTCACCCTCTTCCATGGTGCCTCAAGCAGTACTTAACAATTCACTCATTATGTTTCCGTACATCAGCTTGTCTTGTGGAGTACACAGTCCACATGAGCATTGTCATGAAATATTACTATGGAGAGTCTTCATTTTAATTCTTTCTATTTAATGTTTTTCACTTTAAAGTTGCTTCATTTTTATGTCCTTTCTCCTCATATAAATTGCCATTTATCATCCCTTACTTCCTGGTTATTTCTCTCATCTTTGCTCTACACTACTTGACCTGCACAGGTACAATCATTGATGAACTGGTGATTTATCTGTACTGTATTGTAAATTTCTTTAAAAGCTTCCCTGTAAACAGAAACCTGCTTTTGTCACTTCAAATTTCCTTCTTTGTCATCAGGAACCTAACTCTGTCTTTAACACTGTTTTCAAAAGGAAATCATGCTTCTCATAAAGTGGCTCCATTTAAAGACATGACTTTTCAGGACTGCCACCCTGACTTAAAGTGAGGACACACAGTAGTGTTAAATGAAAGTTGGTAATCTTACACTTACTCCCACTTTGACATCAATGAAACTCAAAACAAGTGATGCAAATTGTGCTGTCACCCTGTTACACAAAAGCAAAGTCAGTGCCACAACGTGAGGCCCCTTTGAACCGTTCTGACCACAGCTCCAACTGGTCTTACCTTTCCTCGGATCTACTTGATCCTCTGGCATTGTAACTTTATTCATTGTAACTTCCAGCAGAAATCTGACTTACTTTCCGTGAAATGATAGCAAGGAAACTTGATATGGCTTTGAGGGAGTTCTTGAGCATGTAAAATCACTGGTTGTAAAATGCACCTTCTTAACTTTCCATTGTTCTGTCCATAAAAAAAATACAATGTACCTCCAAGCCCACAAAGAAAACAGGCCACGCTCAGCCCTTCGATCTGTCTACAACCTAATTAATCACTCAATTATACTCTCTCAAAGTCTTCTTGTGGGCTGTTCGCCCTGCAGCCACAGAGCTGAGATATTTGAGAGGTTGCAATTCGCTTTGCAAAGTGCACACTCAGTTTCTCTGTGGCCCATGCCCTGAAGGAGTTCAGGAACAAATTCACTTCCTCAGCACTATGAGTGTTGGATCAAGACTGTCATGATCTGCTGAGTTTGAAGTTTCTAATTCCTTCCGGCACAATTGTCAACCAGCCAGTTTGGGATGTAATTTGTCCAATGTTACTGCAGAGCAGGACACCTCTGTGAGGGCTAGGAACCTGAGCAACAGTCTCAAGTGCAAGGCCTAAAGAGGTTATAACACCCTGGATTCATTTCCAAATCTTGGCACAATGTCCACTTGAACTATTGCCAACTCAATGGGCAAGAACGGCATTTCATTCTTGGAAATATATCCTTCAGTACCGCTGAGCCAATTCTGGAACTCCCTCCTTTATAGTATTATAGGTGTCTATTCACCATGTGGATTGCAATAGCTCAAGAAGGAGGCTCACCATCATCTTTAGGGCAAATACTAATGGGCAATAAATGATGGCCAAGCTAGAAACGTCCACACCCACCCCAACAAAAAAAATTAAATGGGGAATGGTAGTGAGACGAATTGGCAGGGATCTGTGGGACTAAGTCTACCAGCAGCCAAGTAAGTATTTGTATCACCTTCAATGCTGTTAAGGAGGCAGTTCCAGGATTTTGACCCAGCAACACTGAAGGTAATATGTGTAAATAGTACCAAGAATGAAATATTGTTCTTGCCAATTAATTTGGCAATGGTTCAAGGGGACACTTTGCCAGGACTTGGAAATGAATGTGGGGTGTGATAACCTCTTTGGGACTCCCAACTCGAGACTGTACTTGCATTTGGAAAGGCGAGGAAAGATTAGGGATGGTCAACAGGGCTTTGCACATGGGAAATCGTGATCACTAACTGGATTGAGCTTTTTTTAAAGAGGTGACAAAGAAGATTAGTGAAGGCAGAGTGGTGGACATTGTCTATATGGACTTCAGTAAGGCATTTAACAAGGTTCTGTATGGTTAGCAAGGTTAGATCATTTGGAAACCAGGGAGACCTAGTTATTTGAATGCAAAATTGGCTCTAAGGTAGGAAACAGGCTGGTGGTGAAGGGTTGTTTTTTGAACTAGAGGCCTGTGACCAGCAGCGTGCTGCAAGGATTGGTGCTAGGTCCGCACATTTTTGTCTTTTATATAAATGACTTGGATGTCAATTTAAGAGGTATGGTTAGTAAGTTTGTAGATGACACCAAAATTGGTGATGTAGTGGACAACAAAGAAGGTTACTCAGATTACAACAGGACCTTGTTCAGATGGGCAGAGGAGTGGCAGATGAAGTTTAATTTAGATAAATGTGAGGTGTTCCTGTTTTGTAGAGAAAATTAGGGCAGGGCTGATGCACTCAATGGTAAGGCCCTGGGGAATGTTGCTAAACAAAGAGACCTTGGAGTTCAGGTTCATAGTTCCTTTAAAGTGGAGTCGCAGATAGATAGGATAGTAAAGAAGGCATTTGATAGGCGTGCCTTTATTGGTCAGTGCATTGAGTGTATAAGTTAGGAGGTCATGTTACGACTTTACAGGACCTTGGTTAGGCCACTTTCGGAATACTGCATTCAATTCTGATGTCCCTGCAAAAGGAAAGATGTTGTGAAAATTGAGAGGTTTCAGAAAAGATTTACAAGCATGTTGTCAGAGTTGGAGGCTTTGAGCTAGAGGGAAAGGCTGAATAAATTAGGGTTACTTTCCCTGGAACATTGGAGGCTGAGGGATGATCTTATAGAGGTTTATAAAATCATAAGAGGTTTATGAAATCCCCCTCTCCATTGATCCACAATCTCTCTTTGTTGCTTCAGCCTGATGGTGAAGCTACAATTCTGCTGCACCACTCAGGCATCTGGTCAAAATGGCAGATAGGGCTCACACTCATCACATGTGATGACAATGTTGCTTGCTCAGGTCAGGTCCTCTTGTTGCCTGCAGTTATGGATGGGAGATAACTGGGTAACTAACCCCTTGCCGTAGGGGGAAATGGATGGGAAAATAAAACCTAGGTAATAAATGGCTTTTTAATTTTTTTCCCCTCTTTCTGTTGTCCTCTATTCTCACTTCACACTCTGTGGACTACATGATCCAGGCCATGAAGTAATGTTCTGTCACTGGACACATGAGATTTGCAAGTTGTCTCACAATTCTACTCTGTAACAGCCAAGAGAAAAAGACTATTTATTCCATCAAATTTGTCCTTCCTACATTTCGACTCACCCAAACTGTCATGAAGTCCATCCTGTCTTCATGTAAATCTTTTACATGATTTTCTTTACCTTTTAGTTTGTTACCTTTCTGTGTAGATCATCCTAAATCTTGAATAATGATCCAAACGGATTTCGCTAAGATCTGTTTTCATTTCCCTTTTACTTTACATTTCTGAAAGACTGGTAACACAAAGGGGAAAATCCCTGCCTCTAAACCACGAGATCTCAGTTCATGTCCCACTCCAGGACTTGATGATTGTGAGGGTCTGCCCATAACATTGGCCAATTATAATTTGTAAGTCATTCCAAAGCATCCATAGCATGTAATGAAAGCAATGGGCTGGACAGCCTTTGTTTCACCTGTAGGCTTCTGTAAGAGACTCCTGCTAGGCCACATTTGATGCGAAGTGGTGTCCCTCTAATTATAATCTGTCGCCACATTGTAGTCAGAGATCTACAGTACAGGAAAACGACCTTTCGGCTCATCACATCTGCCCAGGCCAAACACAACTACACAACTAATCCCATTTTCTAGCATTTGGCTCAATGCCAAATATAAGATGCAGTTTTACTTAGTTGGTTCCATTGATGAGGGACCTCAGTTACGTGGAAAGGTTAGAGAAGCTGGAAGATTTGGGGGATGTAGTGCTGTGACTTTCCTCTATTCCTTATTGCCATGAAGAGGTGATTCTGGCCTTTCTTAAATTGCTGCAGATCGCTGTAAAATGGTAAAACAATTGCATGGCTTCTATCATCCCCTCATAGGCAGTAAAGACACAAGCCCTTGAACACCACAATTCCCTCCAAACTCTGTTATTTAGGTCTCTGCTCCACCATCCGCAACTAGATCCTCAGTTTCATGACCCACAGACTGCAAGCAGTGAAGATAGACAACACCTACTCCATGACAATCCTCAACACTGGCACCTCATGAGGATGCATGCCCAGCCCCCTACTGTACACTCATATTACTGTGTGGCCAATTTTTGACTGAACTCCATCTACAAGCTTGTTGATGACACCACCATTGAAGGCCAGATGTCAAACAATGATGAGACAGAATATAGGAAGGAGATAGAATCCTTGGTGTTGTCGATCAAAGATAATCTCTCCTTCACTGTCAGCAAAACTAAGAAAGAATGCCCCTACCTACATCAATGGAACTGAGGTAGAGAGGGTCGCGAGCATCAGGTTTCTAACAGTAATTATAACAAACCTGGATCACCCACATAGACAACCCACATTATTCCCTCTGCACCCACTAATTCCTTCAGAATATTTCTGGATGTACACAAAGAATATACCATTTCTGGTCTACTACAGAAGGATATTAGTCCAAAGCAATTGCAGCTGGTTATCAACATTACAGATTCTTGACTCTGCCACAACTATTGCAACACTCAACAGGTCCTGCAAAGCATCCAAATCTTGTATGAGATGTGATTTGCCCCACACTCTAAAACAGTGTCCAGGCGTTTGGGACCCATGCAGGCAATGTTATAAAGATAATGGGTTAAACTTTGTAAGAAATCTAATCATCTAGAGAAAGGCAAACTCCAACATAGTACTCAACAGCAGCATATGAAGAAGAATCAACCAAGGTACAATATCAAAATTGTTTCCACACATCCATTCAACACATACAAGCAAGTCAGTGAAGTCTAATAGTATCAACAGCAATACAGCTTGCAGAGCTCAGTCAGATTATACATGTGGTTAATTTGACACAACACATGGATGCCATCAGAAAGTCTGAAGCCTGCATCTCATTCCAAGTGAAACATCCTAAAGTAAATAGACAACACGCACTAATTCCAACCTCAACAATGGTGTAAGTACAAACACTCAAGCTACATAAGATGCATTCAGGAAACTGAACAGCCCGGTATTGTCCATATGTGTGAAGCTAACTGTATACAATAGGTGTGACACAGGAATTATCCATCCTCTATGTCAATACAACTCGAGAAATACAGCATTGAAACAATGGGACCAGCTATCATTAGCTGCCACATTTGCATAGATTTACATATTATTATGATTGATGAGTTACAGCACCAAAGATTCCAAACTGCAACGACAACCTCATACATTTTGATCCCAGTCAAGAAGAACAGATTCTGCAAACTATGCCAGATGATGAACAACTGCAACAGCATTATCACCATCAGAGATAGCCCAAACACATCAAACAGGTCCTTTAGCAAACAATCTTCAAATGTCAAACAGGATCATTTTATAAACGCTATAACCAAATATGGCAGACTACATAGGTCACATGAGTGCAGATTAAAAGAAAACAAGAGACAAGCAGATGAATCCATTTATTGGCCCAGATTCAATATCATCAACTGATCAATTTATGTGAAACATGACAATTCCATCAAACTCCTTCCACATGAGATTCCTTTTGATTGTAGTGCAAGACTGTGACTGACTTTTCATGTCTGAAGATACAACTAAATTCTGCTCACTGATTATTTTGTCGAATACCCTTTTGTGTGACAAGTCAAAGATATCATGTGTGCAATCACTGTCGATATCTTAACCGCTGTATTCAATGTGTTTGGTTTTCCTTAACATATTGTACCAACCAAACACCAGTACCCAAGTACACAACTGAGGATATCATAGCATATCTCTAAGATTCTAACCCACAATATCCTTCTCTTTTCAGCAGAACTGCTCGATAAAATTATCTTGTTCCAAGGCATTCTCCAATTAAAAACACTACCCAAAGTTAAAAGTGAAATGAGGAACTTCTGTCACTCAGTCAAGGTCACCTCCCCCAAGCTTAAAGAAAACTAGATTCCGAAACTGTCCAGATCAAACCTTTGAGATGCCATTATTTACCTGGCTGTGCTGCAAACAATCTAAAATTAACAAAAGTCGATTAGTGCACAAATGTATTCACTCTACAGTCAAGCTTCAAAACCTGATTTCAAATAAAATCACCATGGTTACTGAAATCTGACAGACTAATTATTAATTCCAGACACACAAAAACCCACAAGTTACAAACTCAACCCGAGAAATCTAAGCTTACAATGTCCAACATGAAAAATTATATATATTAAATCTCACAATTTACATCACACTCGATTATTTCTTTAAAAAAAAATAAAGTTGTTCTCAAACTGGAGATTTGAACACCCATTGAAGTATGAAATTTAGTTCAGGCCTCCAGGACAGTAATATAATCACCACACCACCACATGTGCTTGGGCAAGCAAATTGGTTGTCGTGTATGTAAGTTCCTCATTTTCTTTCCTGTTGAGATTGCCCATCACTTTGATCTTTCAAATATCTAGTTTCCCCTCCAACTAAACGTTAATAACTGTGTCACATTGAAAAGACATGGAATTGAGTGTCTTTTAGTAAATTCTACTCTGAGACCCTTTGTGAACTCTTACGATGGGAGTTCCCTCAGAGCTGTCACCACCACTTCGGCAGTACCTTGGTGCAACCCACATTTAGATACTGAAACAGAAATTCCACTGAGTGGGACTAAAGCAGTGAGATTTACCCCCAAAGATATTTTAGCCTATTTGAACATTTAGCATTACCCTTTGAAATTTCTTCTTTACCTTTTTAACTTTTACATGATTACGTTTTTCTTTCATGACTCCATTTTGATTTCTCTATTCAACAAACTTGGACAGAACTTATTAACTTTCATTTCTTCTGAGCACTTTCCAGAAAGCAGTCCTCACCAATCCCAGTTAAAATTGCTTGGCATGGGTTACTCATTATTACCACATTATTAACTCTGGAAGCTGAACTGATTTCCTCAAGCATCATGACATAATGGAGAGTAAATTCAGCCTCTGTATTTATCAAATTTGTGCTCACATTTCTAAGCTATAGCTAACTGCTTCCTTTCAGAATAGTTTTATTGCTTCATTATTTTCCACCAGATTCATATACAGCAAAAAACTAGAACCATTATTAAAAACAGTATATTTCTTTAAAAAAACTGCATGGGAAACATAACTGAAAATAAAATACTTTTGATAAAATGATAGACATTTATAATTGCCTGAGACAGAAGCATTTTGTTTTGTGACACTTTAATATTCTGTGTCTATTGCCAAATTAAATTCTGACTGCAGGATTCTAGTTCTAAGTGAGACATTTCCATAACTTGTGTTTATAGCCAGCTATATCCTCTTATATGACTGGTGTGTTAAAAGGGTGAAGATCCAAGGTTCATCATAGAGAGCATTGCTGAAGTTAGTTGCAATTGCTACAAGCATGAGTAAATTTTCCTGAGAGACTCTGGGCTGACTGGAAGTGAATCAGAAGAGAATTAGGGAGATGAAGATGTTAGAGCAAAAGTTAACTCAACGAGGATCATTTCACACAATCACACAAAATGCTTATTAGCCAACCCCAGCATTGTATGTGCACTTTCAAAAATACACCATGGGCTTCAGTTAGAAATTATGCTTGCTTCTAATACCTCATCAGAATCATTAATCTCAGTGTTTGTGTCATTGATCCCAGAGATTGAGATTTAGGGTGGCACGGTGTCTCAGCAGTTAGCACTGCTACCTCACAGCGCCAGGGACCTGGGTTCAATTCCCATCTCGGAGAACTATCTGTGTGGAGTTTGCACATTCTCCCCGTGTCTGCGTGGGTTTCCTCCGGATGCTCCAGTTTTCCCCCACAGTCCAAAGATGTGCAGGTTAGGTGAATTGGTCATGCTAAATTGCCTGTCGTGTTAGGAGCATTAGTCAGGGATAAATGTAGGGGAATGGGTTTGGGTGGGTGGCTCTTCGGAGGGTCGGTGTGGACTTGTTGGGCCGAAGAGCCTGTTTCCACACTGTAAATCTAAATATCCCAGAGATTGTGACACTAATCCCAAAATTAGTATCTGAATTACAAGCAAACTGGCACAGGGTAAGTAAAGTCAAGGAGTTAAAACATAGCTCAATGATTGAGATGGGGGCAATGGGTTTCAGGTCATGAGGCACTGGTACCAGCATGAGTAGAAGGGAGTTATTCAGGTAAGATGGGCTTCACTTGAACCATGTTGGGAGTAATGTTCTGGTGAATGGAATAATTAGGGCTGTAGAGAGGGATTGAATCTAATTAGAGAGGGAGGGTGTATGGAAGAGGAGAAAGTAGACTTCTAAAGCAAGGGGATATGGCAGAATTAAAGGACAGTTATTTGAATAATTCTACTCAGAATGAGACAGGAGGGACTGCGTATACAAGCATAAAAAATGGTAGTAAATAGAATCAAAGGGGGAACAAAATGGTTTCAAAGAAAAATTAATAGTTCTTTACTTGAATGTGCACAATGTTCAGAGCATAATATATGAATTAACCACACAAATATAGGCTAATTGATATGATAGTTATGATCTTATAGCCTTTAGAGGGAGATAGTTACAAGGAGATTCAAGCTGGGAACTAAACATCCAGGGATACGGGACTTTTCTTAAAGGACAGACAGGAAGGAAATAATGATAGGGTAGCATTGTTAGCACAGGATGCAATAAGTACAATGGCAAGAAATGACCTTAAATTGGAAGATGTCGAATTCATATGGGTGGAAGTCAAAAATAACAAAAGACATTGGTAAAGGAGTCCATTGCCCTCCTAAAAGTAGCTATACAGTGGCACAGTGAATAAATTGGAAGATGAGGCCATATTAAAAAGGCAGTACATTAATCATGAATGACTTAAGTCTTCATGTAGGTTGGCAAAGTGAAATTGGCAGAGGTATTAAGAGAAAGAATTCATAAAGTGTATTCAGGAGAGTTTTCTCAAACAATATGTTGTGGATCCAACCTGACGCCAGTCCATGTTGCATCTGGTAATGTACAATAAGGCAGGTTTAATCAATGGTCTCAGAGCAAAACATCCCTTATGGAACATTTACTACATTGAGGTAGAATTTAGCATTTAGTTTGGGTGGGTAAATATTTGGTTGGAAACAACAATGCTAAACTTAAATAAGTACATTAAAAAGCAGTGAGGAGTTTAGCAGCAAAGACAATTGAGGAACATAGATATTTAAGAAAATAATTCATGGCTTACAGCAAAGTGAGAAAGAAGAATTCTAGGAAGGGGATAAGCCTACCATAGTTAAGCAGGGAAATTATTCATGGCTTTTTGCTAATACTAACTAATCAAGAGGCAGAAGGGAGAGAGGCAGTAAATGCAATAATTAACATAAGACAAGAAATTCTTAGGAAACTAATGGGCCTAAACACCAATAAATCCCCTCAACCTGATGTTAAAAGAAGTAGCTGCAGTGACCTTCTAGGCATACTTAAAATCTGGAAAAGTTCCAGAAGATTGGGAAACTATCAATGTAGCACCTTTATTTAACAAATGAAAGAGAGCATTTAAAAAGAAAAGGTAACCATAAGCCAGTTAAATTAACATCTGTCCTTGGGAAAATATTTAAGTCTTGTAAAGGATGGAATCGTAGATCATTTCAAAAGACATAATATTATAAAGCAGACGTCAGCATGACTTCAGGAAGGGGAAATCATGCCTGAAAAATGTATTAGAACTCTTTGAGGATGTAACAAGCAGGATAGATAAAGGGGGAAATGAATTTGGATTTCTAGAAGGCATTTGATAAGCTATTACATGTTTTGCTACTTGTATAAAGTAGAGAGGTTTTGCTAAAATTATAGAAGGCACTAGTTAAACTAAAATAGAGCAGTTTTGGCCCCTTTATCAAAGGAATGATAGTCTAGCATTGGAGGCAGGCTAGAGAAATTCCACATCCTCAAGATGGAGAGATATTCTAATGAGGAGACTGGATCTATATGCATTGGAATATAGAAGAATGACAGGCGATCTTATTGAAACATATAAAATTCTTAGGTGAATTGACAGAGTAGATGCAGAAATGTTGTTTCCCATTGTGGCAGAGCCCAGGAATAGAGGACACAATGGATTGTCAAGTTAGAACAGAAATGGGGAGGAATTTCTTCTCTCAGAGGATAGGGAATCTGTGGAATTCTTTACCAAAGTAAGTTGTCAAAATTGTTTTGTTAAGTAGAGTCATAGAGAATGGAAACAGATCCTTTGGTCTAACCCGTCCATGCCGACCTGATATCCTAAGTTAATCTAGTTCCATTTGCCAGCATTTGGCCCATATCCCTCTGAGCCCTTCCTATTTATATATTCATCCATTTGCCTTTTAAATGTTATAGTTGTACCAGCCTCCACCACTTCCTCTGGCAGCTCATACCATACAAGCACCACCCTCTGCGTGAAGAAGTTGCCCCTTAGGGCTCTTTTAAATCTTTCCCCTCTCACCCTAAATCTGGGGAAAAGACCTTCGAGGAGAAAGTGAGGACTGCAGATGCTGGAGATCAGAGCTGAAAATGTGTTGTTGGAAAAGCGCATCAGGTCAGGCAGCATCCAAGGAGCAGGAGAATCGACGTTTCGGTCATAAGCCCGAAGAAGGGCTTCCTGAAGAAGGGCTTATGCCTGAAACGTCGATTCTCCTGTTCCTTGGATGCTGCCTGACCTGCTGCGCTTTTCCAGCAACACATTTTCAGCTGGGGAAAAGACCTTGTCTATTTACCCTATTCATGCCCCTCATGATTTTATAAGCCTCTGTAAGATCACCCTCAGCCTCCAACGCTCCAGCGAAAACAGCCCCAGCCTCTCCCTCTGAAAGTTGAAATTGACTGATTTTTAAACAGTAAGGAAATTGAGGGTTATGGTGAAAACTCAGGAAAATGGATTTGAGGATTATCAATTCAGCTTTCATCTCAATGAATGGCAGAGTAGACTCAATCAGCTGAATGGCGTACTTTGCTTCTACCTCTTCGAGTCATGTTACCAAATGGTTCATCAAAAACTGGTATGGACATTAAAGGGAGAAAGTGAGGGCTGCAGATGCTGGAGATCAGAGCTTAAAAATGTATTGCTGGAAAAGTGCAGCAGGTCAGGCAGCATCCAAGGAACAGGAGAATCTATGTTTCGGGCATAAGCCCTTCTTCAGGAACGGACATTAAAGGCTCTGGTTACATGTCTGGCTTCTACCTAACATGTTTGATCTGATTTCCAGTACATTTTCATTCGTGCCCATGTGAGTATCAAGAGCTGAGCCAGCATTCATTAACCATCCTTAATTGCCCAGAAAGCAGCTCGGAGTCAACCACATTGCTGTGGGTCCGGAGTCACATGTAGGCCAGACGATGTATGGATAGCAGTTACCTTCCCTAAAGGACATTAATGAACCAGTTGGCTTTTCCCCTGACAATTGACAATAGCTTCCTGATCACCATTTTACTTTACATTCTAGATTTTAAAAATTATATTATATTCAAATTCCACCACCTGCCATGGTAGGATTTTAATCTAGGTCTCCAGAACATTACCTGGGTCTCCAGATTAATAATCTAGCAATAATACCACTAGGCCATCTCATCCCCCATTGCACTACATTCTAATGAGGCCTTGACCAGGTTAGTGGCTTCTTTAATGATACTTAGATTTCCTATATTCTTACATTACCTGTCATATGAATTTTATGCAGTTCTCACAATATGGAAACATAGAATGATAGAAGATAGGAGCAGGAATAGACAATTTGACCCCTCAAGCCTACTCTGCAATTCAACATGATCATGGCTGATCATTGACCTCAATACCCTAATCCCACCCTGCCCCTATATCCCTTGATTCCTTTAGCCACAAAAGGTATATCTACCTCCTTCTTGAAAACACAATATTTCAGCTTCATCCACTTTCTGTAGTAGTGAATTCCACAGGCTCACCACTCTCTGGGCAAAAACATTTCTCCTCATCTCAGTTCTAAAAGGTTTATCCCTTATCGTAAACTATCACCCTGGTCCTGGATATCCCCCCGACCCACCTTACAATTGGGAATATCCTTCCTGCATCAAACCTGTTTGGTCCTGTCAAAGTTTCTATGAGATGCCCCCCCTCCATTCTTCTCAACACCAGTGAATACAGTCTGAACCAACTCCATTTCTCCTCATACATCAGCAAAGCCATCCCATCAATTTGGTAAACATTTGCTGTGCACCCTCTATAGCAAGAATATCTTTTCTCAGATAATGTAACCAAAATGAGAAATAATATGGATTTCAAGACATGGGAAAACGTGTCTCACTGACTTGACAGAGTTTTTTTGAAAAGGTGACACAGAAGATTGATGAAGGCAGAGTGGTAGACCTTGTTTACATGGACTTCTGCAAGGCATTTGACACGGTTCTGCATGTTAGACTGGTTAGTAAGGTTAGATCACAGGGAATCCAATGCTGTCAAATGGGACTAGATCAGTTTAGGATATTTGGTCAGCACAGACGAGTTGGACCAAAGGGCCTGTTTCTATGCGGTATAACTCTATGACTGTATGATATTAAAGACATCAAGATATATGGGTAAAGTGTGGAATGGAGAAAGTGAGGACTGCAGATGCTGGAGATCAGAGATAAAAATGTGTTACTGGAAAAGCGCAGCAGGTCAGGCAGCATCCAAGGAGCAGGAAAATCGATGTTTCAGGCATGAGCCCTCCTTCAGGAATGTGTGGAATGAATGAGTTGTGATAGAGGATCAGCTGTGATCATACTGAATAGTGAGATGGACCCAATAGGCTGATTGGCCTACTTTTGCTCCTGTTTTCTTTGTCTCTATCGTATCTTTTAGCAAACACTTTGCAGTTCGATTGAAGAGATGCTCTGAACTTAGAATTTTAACTCTATTTTTCGCTTCACAGATGCTGTTGAGTTTCCTCAGCACTCTTGGTTTGTCTTGCAGCATTATCCCTGGGTGTGCGTTCTTCCAGTGACAGAACAGACTCATCAGAAGTGGTGGGACAGTGGTGTACATTCACAAGTAAGTGGCCATAGGAGATTCCATTGTGCCTCATACATCACATCCAAGGGAAGCTGCTTTGGAGGTATGAGCTACCTGATGAATCAATTTTGAACACTACTGAAACACAAAGTGCCAAGAGTGTACTATAGCTGGAAGACTTCAATGTTTACTACCAAGATTATAAATGCACTTTCCAGACTGAATCTAACTTAGACAAGGAGTGAACCAACATGATTTTTGTCCTTACTGCTACCTCCCAAAGATACACTGTCCATGACAATATTAGTAGAAGTGACAACAACCATTATTGTGAAGACAAAATCCTGTCCTTACATTAAGCATACACTCAGTTGTACTCTCTGACACTAAAGTGCTGAAAGGGATCATGTTAGAACATATCTAGTAGTTTAAAAATGGGACATCCATGAGGTATTGCGGGTCATAAGCAGCAGAAGTGCACTCAACCGCAACCTGCAATTCATGACTCGGCACATCCCTCATTCTACCATTTGCATCATCCTGGGGAAAACAACATGGCTTAACAAAGAAATCAGGAGGGCATGCCAGGAGCAACATCACACACACACCTCAAAATAAGGTGTCAACCTGGTGAAATTACAGCATGGAACCACAGACATGTGATCGGACCACAAGGTGATGGAACAGAAATAGATCATTCAATTCATCAAGTCTGCTGATCTGATCATTTTCAAATTGACTTTCCTGCCTTTTTCCCTATAACTCTTGATTCCTTTATTGATTAAAAATCTCTCAGCCTTGAATATCAGAGATATGAGAATTAACAGACTTATGAACAGACCTCTCATATATTAGACTTGATCTTTTTCCACACTTCTCTGTAGCTGTAATAGTATGTTCTGCATTCTATTTTATTACCCTAATGTACATACGTAAGGCACGATTTGTCTGGCTAGCATGCAAAACAATATTTTTCACTGAATCTCAATACATGTGACAATAATAAACTAAATCAAAGGATTAAACAATTTCTTGTTCAACATGGATTGGATCTCACTCTGTTGTCCTCCCATGTCCAATAGTGAATAGTAATGGGCAATTAATTAAATGAACTGGAGGCAAAGGCTTTACAAATATTCTCTATGATGTGGCCATCCAGTTCACCAGTGCAAAAGGCAAGGCTGAAGTGTTTTAGCCAGAAGGGCTGAGTGATTGTCCATCCTACCCTGTTCCAGGGGTCCCATGAAAACTGATGCCAGTTTTCAGCCATTTCAGTTCACTCCATGTGATACCAAGAAATGGTTGAAGAAACTGGATACTGCAAAGGCTGTGGACTTGACAATAGTCTGGCAAAAGTTACCAAACTGTTCTAGCTACAACACTGGTGCCTGACTAATAAAGTGGAAAATTGCCTCATCTGTTCTGTCAGAAAAAGCATAACGAGATAATTATCACCACATCAGTTTTCTTGCATTCATCTGCAAGATGATAGAAGGTATTTGAGTAGCACTAACTCAGCAGTTACCTGTTCCAGTTCCTGACCCTCATTGTACTCTCAGTCCCAACAAGGACAAGCCAGGGGTGACACTCCAGAGATGAGATGAGAGTGACTTATCTTGACAGTATGGGGCCTTGGAAGCCCCAGCAAAACTGATCAATTGGAATCAGTGGGAAAATCCCCTAGCGCCAGGAATCATTTCTTACAGAAGGAAAGGTGTTATGTTAAATGGAAGCTAATCATCTAAGTCCCAGGATATTGCTGATGTAGTTGCTCTTGTCTCTATCTTAGCCTCAACCATTTTCACCTTTTTCATTAACATAGAGGGCAATTAAGATACTGAATAAACACTGGCCACTTAGTGAAGTCCTTGTGCCACGAAGAAACAAATAAAGTTCCCAAGCCTCCTTTACATCACTCTACAAAACCTACCTTATTGATCATCTGCTCTTTCACAAGATTCGAATTACATTTGATTACCATCCTGTGAAGTGCCTTGGGATGTTTTAATGCAAGGTGTTCATAAAAGGTATGGTATAGATGCAGCTTATGATCATTGTAGTGTTTGACTGAATGAATATGGTGATTCATCAATCAAAATTGGCATGGCACTGAAATGATCTGCTCTCTAAAACCTGCCAGCTCTGACTGAAAGCACAAGGCAATGGCAATGAAGCTTCCATTTTCAGAAGTATATCCAAGATGGAAGATCTTGTCTGGAGACATACAATGCTACTTTGCCTCGTTGGCAAAAGATTTCTTATGTACATAACTTCTCAAAATGATATTCTGCCTTCATGGATGAATGAATAAATTTAAAGGGTAAAGCATTACCACATACCATTCATCTTAGTTACTATAGTTTGAGGCAGATGTTGGTCTCTGTCTGAGGTTAGTCAGGAGTCTACAAGAGGCAATTTAAGAACATTGAAATGTCAATCAAAGCCAGGATCTTTTGGATAGCATTCCCTAACCGCAGCTTTCAAACTTCAGGTTTCTTTCATTTTTTTTCTTAAAAGATGCTGTTATTAATTAGCAGTCTCTGTTCCCTTGGACTGTTGTCATGGTAAAATGTGTGCTGAATTCTCCTTTAAAGCCTGACGTTCGACTGTGAGAACTACAACTAAACACAAGGCTCATTGAATTCCGACAGTCTGCTATATATTAGCCCATGCTAGCCAGGGAAAAACTGGACATTTATGTGCAATTTCCTTTAATAATTAATGTAGAAATTTCATGTTTTAAAGGACATTGAGCTGTTGATCATAGGCTAAAAGGAAAGACATAGATCAGAATCCATGATCATAGAAAGGCAGAATTATTAGCCTGGGATAGAGAAAATAAAACTTTCAAACACAAGAATAAGAAGTTTGCGTTCAATATTTTGAAGCACCAGCTATCTGACAAAACAGAATAGTATCATAGCAGGATGAGTGTTTTGGATAGAGAGTACAATAGGGATTTGAAGGAAAAAACATTCATGAACATTAAAGGTTGGCAGGGACACCAGGGAGAGTGCTGAAATAGCAAAGTATGAAGGTGATATAGCATATATAGAAGTGGAAGAAAGAAAGGTAATGGTAGAGATCAAAGTGTTCGAGAGGTGGATAAGGTCAGACTTTGCAATGGACAAGACATGGGATTTGAAAATGTAACGCTCATTTCAGTTTGAACATCAGTGTATGGTAAAATAGGGTAAAGTCAGCATGGATTCATTAGGGGGAGATCATGCCTGATATATCTACGAGAATTCTTTGAGGGAGTAATGAGCAGGTTAGACCAAAGAGAGCCAATGGATGTTATCTACCTGGACTTTAAGAAGGCCTTTGACAAGTGATACACAGAAGGCTACTGAGTAAGATAAAGGCCCATGGTACTAGAGGCAAGGTGCTAGAATGGATAGAACCTTGGCTATCAGGTAGAGAGCAGAGATTGGGAATAAAAGGGTCCGTGGGCGGCACGGTGGCACAGTGGTTAGCACTGCTGCCTCACAGCACCAGAGACCCGGGTTCAATTCCCGCCTCAGGCGACTGACTGTGTGGAGTTTGCACGTTCTCCCCGTGTCTGCGTGGGTTTCCTCCGGGTGCTCCGGTTTCCTCCCACAGTCCAAAGATGTGCAGGGTCAGGTGAATTGGCCATACTAAATTGCCCGTAGTGTTAGGTAAGGGGTAAATGTATGGGTGGGTTTCGCTTCGGCGGGTCGGTGTGGACTTGTTGGGCCGAAGGGCCTGTTTCCACACTGTAATCTAATCTAATCTAATCTCAGGATGGCAGCCGGTGACAAGTGGTGTTCCGCAAGGCTCAGTGTTGAGACTACAATTTTTCACCTTGTACATTAACAATCTAGATGAAAAGAACTGAGGGCATTCTGGCTAGGTTTGCAGATGACACAAAGATAGGTAGAGGGACAGGTAGAATTGATGAGACAGGGAGGCTGCAGAATGGGCAAAGAAGTGGCAGATGGAGTAAAACGTGGGAAAGTGTGAGGTCATGCACTTTGTTCGGAAGAAGAGAGACATGGACTATTTTCTAAATGGGGATAAAATTCAGAAGACTGAAGTGCAAAAGAGACTTAGGAGTTCTTGTCCAGGATTCTCTCAAGGTAAACTCTCAAGGTTGAGTCAGTAGTTAGGAAGGCAAATGCAATTCATTTTGATAGGACTTGAACATAAAAGCAGGGATGAACTTCTGAGGCCCTACAAGGCTCTGTCAGACCACATTTGGAGTATTGTGTATAGTTTTGAGCCCCATACCTTGGGAAGGATGTATTGGCCCTGGAACATGTTCAGAGGAGGTTCATGAAAATGGTCCCATATGAGGAACATTTAAGGATTCTGGATGTATACCCGATGGAGTTTAGAAGGGTGAGGGGGGATCTAGTTGAAACATACAGAATACTGAATGGCCTGGACAGAATAGATGTTGGGAAGATGTTTCCGTTGGTAGCACAGACAAGGACCTGAGGGCACAGACTTTGAAGAAAATGGAAATTGTCAAAATCAGGGCAGGATAAGAAAGAGGCTCTCCCTATGATCTGGTGCAGTGAACTTGTTACGACACAGGGTAAACCCTTCTGCTAATTAAAACAAACACACAAAAAAGCTCTGGATTAGAGTGGTGCTGGAAAAGCACAGCAAGTCAGGCAGCATCCGAGGAACAGGAAAATCAACGTTTCGGGTAAAAGCCGATGTCGATTTTCCTGCTCCTTGGATGCTGCCTGACCTGCTGTGCTTTTCTAGCACCACTCTAACCTAGACTCTGGTTTCCAGCACCTGCAGTCCTTGTTTTTACCTACACAAAAAAGCTCACCTCACCTTGTAGTCTGTGAAAGTATGAGTGACAGAGAACTACCCAAATTCCACTATTTAAAGAAAATGTTATCTTTAACTCCAAAAGAGAACATTAAACAACTATCTACAACTGTAAGCCTCCTTTCTATTAAATTTGTTATCTACCTCCCACTCTATAACAATACACTCTATAACAGCCCCAATTAAACTTGTACCAAAGCAATTTTCAAAACCAGTTGTCATCTTCGGGTGACAAAGTTCCTCCGTTTGCAGATTTGCCTGGATCATCTTCGGTCTTCTGCTGCAAAAGTGTTTCATATGAGAAAGGTATCTTTCAGAGAGAAGGGTTGCAAGCAGCCTGTATGAAAATGGCAGGTGCTCTTTCTTTAGCTAACTGTACAAAATGCCTGCTTTTTATACCCCCAAAACATCGGATCATCTCATTGGTCTCAAAACAGTAACATTTAAATTCTATTGGGTTTTAGTATCTTGGGGCATATTTTAATCTGATTGGTTGAATTTGAATTGTTATGAAAACAACTCAGTATCAGGGTTACAGCTCAAATGTTACATCTTCAAATTGTCCAGTGTACTTTGTGCCTGTGGTCAGTCACGCGATAGGTGCTTGTATTCACAGTCTCTTCAAGGTACAGTAGACACCTTCAATTTCTTAACAAACCCAATTGAGGAAAGTTGGACCAAGTTGGTTAATGGGGGAGGCAGTGGAGAAAGCTGACATAGATAATATTTTGTAGGCTACAAACAGTCCCTAAAGGCTCTTGAAGCATAGTAGTCATGCCCTATCTCTGGGTCAGGAAGCTTGGTTTCATATCCCACTTACTTCAGAGGTACGTAATAACATCTCTGAACAGGCTGATCAGAAAATATCTACAATGGATTGCTTGACTCATTGTCTATGTTGAACTGTTATCCTTGCTGCCACTTGCCACTTCAGATGCAGAGAACAATACCAATAAAAAGATGCCTTGCACAGCATGAATGGACAATAAATTCTCAACAAAGCAACAAAGGATATCATTTGTGATTTTTGTTAAGGGAGTTTTAGTGCTGTGACAGGAACAGAAACTCAGCTGGTGAAATGTAAATAAACAGGCAACCAAGGGAACAATTTGGAGACTTCCAAGATGTTCAAGGGACTGGAGGAGGAAAGAAATTTGGATGGGCAATGGGTGACAGGGGTGGGGGAGTGTTTGTTGGGGCCTGTTGGATTGGTGCACCACAGCAAAGGCCCAGCAAGAGGGCATTTAAAACAATGTGAATCCATCAAAGCTGGGGCTGCACTAAGACAGAATGAAGAACTGAAAAAGTGACGCATCAGGGAGAGAAAGGAATGACAGACCAGAAAGTGATCAATTAATTAATTCATGGTTTCATATTCAACTACACAAGGAGCTACTTAATTCAAAAAATATTCATGAAGGCAATGTCAAAACCATCAGTTTTAAATAAGTATAATATGCAGTACACCAAACAGGGCAATACGTAACCATAAAAAATCCAAATTAAAACCATCTGATAATCACAAGCTAGTGAATGAACACTGGAGAGAAATAAATAATTACGGTGCAGTAACTGCAGAAATAAATATAGGATGTTGCAGAGTCTGTATGCTGACATGCAACTATGTGGGGAGTTTGCAAACAGTAAGACTGTCATAGATTGACACTTCTTGAGGAATGTCTGTCCCGAGACACATCACTTCAGAATTGTTGAGATAGAGCGTGAGGTAGAGACATATTATCACATAAAAGGAGTAAATCTTCACAATTAAGCAACAGCTGCAGAACTGATGTGAGAAAGGGAAGGCCAATGCTTGACAGTTAGGAGCTTGACAGTGCAATTGCCAGTCAAATGGAAGAATCTCTTTTCTAGAAATATATACACAGAAGGAAGTGTGATTGAAAGGGTGTAGGAGAAGTTGGGTACAGAAGCCTACATACTGGTGGGCAAAATAGCCTTTTCAGCAAATCAGAACAAGGGAATAAATGGGGATGGCAGGGTTGAGAAGGATATTTACCCTGCAATGGAGAACAAGGAGGATAGCGAAGCAGTGATTTGAGAGGATGGAGAACAAATTGAGCTGTGATGGAAATCACTGCATGTGAAGAGACACTCACCACAGAGGATCAGCAAGAAAAGAAGACAAGGTACCTTGGTAAGGAATTTGGGTATCGAAGTCAGTTATCAATAACAATCTTAAAGGAAAGATCCGATTGGATCTGTTCTGAGTGGTAGGTGTTACTCCAGCTCTCTGATGATTTGGGCATGTTAAAAAAAAAGTTGGACAGTCAGGCATGAGTTAGAGGCAAACTAACCCACATGAACCACAAAGTATTTCTCAACTGAGGCCAGGGTTTCAATGTAATATCATACCAAGAATAGCAAGTGTATCACTTGCCAGTGAAGGGACATTCTGAATGAAAATATCGAAAAGGTCATTTTTTAATCCTATGAGAGAGACAGGGAAGTTATTTATGGGTGAATTCAGAAGAACCTTGATTACTTTATCATGGGATGTTGACACCATAGCTCCTGGCATATGGCCCCAATAGAGAAGGTGATGGTGAGGTGATTCTTGAACCACTGCAGTGCATTTGCTACAGGTAAACCCACAACTGATGTTAGGGAAGAAATTCCAGGATTTTGACCCAGGAATAGTGGAGGAATATTGATATACTTCCATGATTTGGAGGAGCCGGTGTTGGACTGGGGTGTACAAAGTTAAAAATCACACAACACCAGGTTATTGCCCAACAGGCTTATTTGGAAGTACTAGCTTTCGAAGCAGTGCAATACCAAGCACTTAACTATTCTTAGAGGAGAAAGTGAGGACTGCAGATGCTGGAGATCAGAGCTGGAAATGTGTTGCTGGAAAAGAGGTCAGGCAGCATCCAGGGAACAGGAGAATCGACGTTTTGGGCATCTGAACTAGACCATTCATACTATTTTTGTGGCAATAAGGTCTAATCGGTGGCTAGGAATTCTGTAGTGAGTAACCCAGTTCTTGACTCTCCAAAGTCTGTTCACTGTCTACAAGGCACAAGTCAGGAGAGTGTTGGAATACTTTTCAACACAATCTAGGATCAAAACAGCCAACCTGACTGGCATCCCATTCATTACCTTCAGCACTCACTCCCTGCCCCACTAATGCACAGTATTGATAGTGGCAGCAGCACCAAATCTTTATGTATTGAAATCTTTCCTGAAATAAGATTTTGAAGCAGATTAGAAATGAGACAGGCTTAGTTAAGCATGGGATCTGACTGTGGTGTTAACAATTAGGTTCTTAGAAGATTGTAATGCTTTTCAGTAAAATTGATAGTTACCAGAATGGGGCAAGGGCACAGAAATGAATTAAAGCTTTTTCAATAAGCGCTGTAGATTTACTCATGTGACAGGCTCGGGTTTCAATGTGTTAATTGGTTTTAATCTCTCTGGCCAGTGATCCAGTGCACACCTCTGAAAGTAAATGGGATTGTGAACACTTCTATTAAGTTAATCTTCGAAACCCCTGGTCAAATCCCATTCTTTATTGTATGAGCTTGACAAAACCCTATTAGCTTCTTTTCTGCATAATAAGTTTAGATTGCTCTGTTTGTTTACTGAAACTTGCTGACATATCTTTAGTGTGTTTTTGTGAGTGTTTACAATAAAGGCACATGCAATGATAGGCCATGAGATTTCAGGAGAGTGGCCTAAAAGTCTGTTCTGGTTGCAACTTCATAGAATTGTCATCACGCTGCACCATGTGATTTTGGTATCCACATTTCAGTCCAGCAAAGCTTGCTTCAAAAATTCAATGAGAAAGGCTTAGCTTGTAAAAACAGCACAGAAAATGCTAGAGAAATTCAATAGTTTGGCAGCATCTGTCGAGAGGGAAATAGAGTTAATGTTTCAAATCTATAGAGCATAGAACATAAAAGAGTACAGCATGGTACAGGCCCTTCGACGATCGATGTTGTGCTGGCCTTTAATCCTACTCTAAAATCAAACTATACTGCATACTCCTCATTGTACTATCTTCCATGTGCCTATCCAAGAGTCGCTAATGTATCTGACTCTACTACCACCGCTGGCAGTGCATTCCTTGCACTCACCACTCTCCGTGTGAAGAACCTACCTCTGACATCTCCCCCATACCTTCCTCCAATTATCTTAAAGTTATGCTCCCTTGTGATAAACATTTCTGCCCTGGAAAAAGTCTCTGGCTATCCACTCTATCTATGCCTCTCAACATCTTGTATACCTCCATCAAGTCACTTCTCATCCTCCTTCACTCCAATGAGAAAAGCCTTAGCTCCCTGAAACTTTCTTCATAAGGCATGCTCTCCAGTCCAGGCAGCATCCTGGTAAATCTCCTCTGCTTCCACATTCTTCCTATAATGAGGCAATTAGAACCGATCACAATATTCTAAGTGTGGTCTAACCAGGGCTCTATAGAGCTGCAACATAACTTTGCAGCTCTTAAATTCAAGCCCCCTGCTAATGAAAGCCAACATACCTTAAACCTTCTTAACAAACCTATCAACTTGGGTGACAATGTTGAGGGATCTATGGACCTGGACACTAAGATCCCTCTATTCCTCCACATTGCCAAAAATCCTGCCTTTACTCCTGTATTCTCCATTCAAATTTGACATTTGAAAATGAATCACTTCACACTTCTTCAGGTTGAACTCCATCTGCCATTTACCAGCCCAGTTCCGCATCCTGTCAATGATCCATTGCAATGTACAATAGCCCTCCACACGATTCACAGTTGCACCAACCTTCATGTCATCAGCAAACTTACTAAACCACCCTTCCACTTCCTCATCCAAATCATTTATAAAAATCACAAAGAGTAGAGGTCCCAGAACCAATTCCTGCAGATCACCAGTGGTCACTGACCTCCAGGCTGAATACTTTCCATCTATTATGGGCCGGCCAATTCTATATCCAGACAGTCAGATTTCCATGTACCCCATGCTTTCTGAATGAGCCTACCATGGAGAACCTTATCAAATGCCTTGCCAAAATCCATGTACACCACATCCACTGCTCTACCTTCATCAATGTATTTTGTCACATCCACAAAGAATTCACTAAGGCTTGAGAGGCATGACCTGCGCCTCACAAAGCCATGCTGACCATCTCTAATCAAACTATGATTTTCCAAGTAATCATAAATCCTGTCTCTCAGAATCCTCGACAATACTTTGCCTACCACTGAAGTATGACTGACTAGTCTGTAATTCCCAGGGTTATCCCTATTCCCTGTCTTGGACATGGGAATAACATTTGCCATCTTACAATCATCTGGCCTACTCTAGTGAACAGTGAGAATGCAAAGATCATTGCCAAAGGTGCATCAAACTCTTCCCTCACTTCCCATAGAAACCTTGCATATATTGCATCTGGCCTGGGGATTTATCTCTCCTTATGTTTTTCAAACTTTTCAGCACATCCTCCTTCCTAACATCAACCTGTTCTAGCATATCAGTCTGATTCACGCTGTCCTCAGAATTGTTAAGGTCCCTTTCAGTAGTGAATACTGAAGCAAAACATTCATACAGGACCTCCCCTACTTCCTCCAACCCCAGACACAAGTTCCCTCACTTATCCCTGATCAGCCCTACCCTCACTCTAACCATCCTCTTGTTCCTCACATAAGTATAGAACACCTTAGGGTTTTCCTTAATCCATCTCAATTAAACGTTTTCATGCCCCCTTTCAGCTCTTCAAAGTCCATTCTTCAGTTCCTTCCTGGCTATCTTGTACCCCTCTAAAGTCCTGTCAGATCCTTGCCTCCTCAACCTTAAGTAAGCTTCCTTCTTCTTCTTGACTAGATGTTCCACATTCCCTGTCACTCAAGGTTCCTTCACCCTACCATCCCTTCCTTGCCTCAGTGGGACAAACCAATCCAGCACTATCAGCAAGTGCTTCCTAAACAATCTCCACATTTCTGTCATGCATTTCCCTGAGAACATCTGTTCCCAATTTAGGTGCCCCAGTTCCTGCCTAATAGCATTGTAACTCCCCCTCCCCCAATTAAATACTTTCCCATACTGTCTGCACCTAACCCTATCCATGAGAATAGTAAAGGTCAGGGAGCTGTGATCACTATCATCGAAATGGTCTCCCACTGAGAGATCTGAACCTGGCCTGGTTTGTTGCCAAGCACCAAATTCAATATGGCCTCTGTACATATTGAGTCAGGAGTCCTTCCTGGACACACCTGATAAAAACTGCTCCATCCAACCTATTTGAACGAAGGAGATTTCAATCAATATTAGGGAAGTTAAAGTCACCCATGACAACAACCTGCACCTTTTCAAAATCTGCCTCCCAATTTGCTCCTCCATGTCTCTGTTGCTATTGGGGCCTGTAGAAAACTGCCAATAAAGTGACTGCTCCTTTCCTGTTTCTGACTTTAACCCAGACTGACTCAGTCGACAAACCATCCTCAATGACCTTCCTTTCTGCAGCTGTGGTACTATCCCTGATGAGCAATACTACTCCTCCACCTCTTTTACTCCACTGCCCCCATTCCTTTTGAAACTTCTCAACCCTGGAATATCCAATAACCATTCCTGCCCCTGCGATATCCAAGTCTCCACAATGGCCTAACATCATACTCCAAGTACTGATCCATGCTTTAAGTTCATCACCTTTATTCTTGACATTTCAACCCATCACACTGATTGCACCTTTGCGCTATCAACTGTCTGTCCTCCTCACAGACTCTCTGCATGCTGTATCTGGTTGTTCATTACCTACTCCATCATCTGATCCATAACTCAGGTTCCCACTGCCTTACCAATCTAGTTTAATCTCTCCTGAAGAGCTCTAGCAAATCTCCCACCCAGGATATTGGTACCCCTCCAGTTCAGGTGCAATCCATCCTCCTCGTACTGGTCCCACCTTCCCCAGAAGGTATCCCAATAATTCACATATCTGAAGCCCTCCCTCCCTGCAGGCATGTGTTTCATCTGCACTCGCTCTCTATCCATTGCCTCACTAGTACATGGTATTGGCATTGGTAGCAATCCTGAGATTACTACTCTGCTTGTCCTGCCTTCTAGCTTCCAACTTATCTCCCTATGTTCTCTTTTCAGATCCTCCTTCCATTCCCTCCCTATGTCATTGGTACCGACATGTCCCATGACTTCTGGCTGCTGCCCCTCCCCCTTAAGAATCCTGTCAACTTGATCCGAGACATCCCTGACCCTGGCACCTGGGAGGCAACATACTATCCAGGGATCTCACTCATGACCACATAATCTCCTGTCTGTTCCTCTCTCGATTGAATCTCTCATGATCTCCAGAGTTTTAAATCCTCTCGAGACCTGCTGAGTTTCTCCAGCATTCTGTTTTTAATTTCAGATTTCCAGTATTCGCAGTGTTTTACTTTTAGCTTTTAAAACAAATAATGATCATTTTTATTCTTGCGGATGTGACATCATTCACTCAATAAAAGAACTTATTTAATGGCTAAAAATCACACAACAGCAGGTTATAGTCCAACAGGTTTAATTAGAAGCACACTAGCTTTCGGAGCGATGCTCCTTCATCAGGTGATAGTGACACTATCACCTGATGAAGGAGCGTCGCTCCAAAAGCTAGTGTGCTTCCAATTAAACCTGTTGGACTATAACCTGGTGTGGTGTGATTTTTAACTTTGTACACCCCAGTCCAACACCGGCATCTCCAAATCATGACTATTATTTAATGGCCATAGGGAAGATTTTCATGCCAATGAAATTGACCCCATTGTTGAAAATGTATCCGTAAACACTGGGATAATCTTACAAAGGTCTCACTTGATGTGCATGGGTATAGCCTTACGGCTGCAGAAATAGTGTGAGAGCATCAGCAGACCGCAGAGGCTGCTGCCCTGAATTTACAGAACCACAGAGTTGCTACACTGCAGAAAGAAGCCATTCGGTCCATCAGACCTACACCGGCTCTTATAACAAGCATCATTACCTAGAGCCAGAGCCAATCTCCTGTTTTCTCTCCATTTAAACCCAAATAGATAATCATTTATGCACTTTTTACTGCCTCTGGTGAACCCATGCCTCCACCACATTTCCAGCCAGTGTACTGTATACCCTAACTACTCATTGAGTGAAAAGGTTTTTTTTCTCACACATTACCCTTGCTTCATTTGCAATCACTTTAAATCTATGCACTCTTCTAACATAGAGCATTACATCGTAGGGGATTCTGGAGTAGAGTGGTGCTGGAAGAGCACAGCAGTTCAGGCAGCAAAAGCTCTTCATCAGGAATACAGGCAGAGAGTCTGAAGGGTGGACAGATAAATGAGAGGAGGGAGGGGATGGGGAGAAAGTAGCATAGAGTACAATAGGTGAGTGGGGGTGGGGATGAAGGTGATAGGTCAGGGAGGAGGGTGGAGTGGATAGGTGGAAAGGAAGATAGACAGGTAGGACAGGTCATGGGAATGGTGCGAGCTGGAAGGTTGGAACTGGGGTGAGGTGGGGAAGGGGAGATGAGGAAACTGGTGAAGTCCACATTGATGCCTGGGGTTGAAGTGTTGCGAGGCGGAAGATGAGGCGTTCTTCCTCCAGGTGTCTGGTGGTGAGGGAGCGGCGGTGAAGGAGGCCCAGGACCTCCATGTCCTCGGCAGAGTGGGAGGGTGAGTTGAAATGTTGGGCCACGGAGCGGTGTGGTTGATTGGTGCAGGTGTCCCGGAGATGTTCCCTAAAGCGCTCTGCTAGGAGGCGCCCAGTCCCCCCAATGTAGAGGAGACCGCATCGGGAGCAACGGATACAATAAATGATATTAGTGGATGTGCAGGTAAAACTTTGATGGATGTGGAAAGCTCCTTTGGGGCCTTGGATAGAGGTGAGGGAGGAGGTGTGGGCACAGATTTTACAGTTCCTGCGGTGGCAGGGAAAAGTGCCAGGATGGGAG
>NC_057722.1:2071282-2088857 GCF_004010195.1 Chiloscyllium plagiosum | reverse complement strand
GGTTCTGTATGGTCTGGGAGATGATGGTTTGATGATGGGGGGTGGGGTCATGGTTGAGGGGGCAGTAGGAGGAGGTGTCCTCGAGTTGGCGTTTGGCTTCAGCAGTGTAGAGGTCAGTGCGCCAGACTACCACTGCACCCCCTTTATCTGCTGGCTTGATGGTGAGGTTGGGATGGAGCAAAGGGATTGGAGGGCTGCGCGTTGTGAGAGTGAGAGGTTGGAGTGGGTGAAGGGGAGTAGACAGGTTGAGGCGGTTAATGTCCCGGCAGCAGTTGGAAATGAGGAGGTCGAGGGTGGGTAATAGGCCAGCACGGGGTGTCCAGGTGGATGGAGTGTGTTGGAGGCGGGTGAAGGGGTCCTCGGAAGGTGGGCGGGAATCCTGATTGTGAAAGTAAGCTCAGAGGCGGAGGCAGCAGAAGAAGTGTTCGACATCATGGCGGGTATTAAATTCATTGATGGGTGGGTGGAGGGGGATGAAGGTGAGTCCTTTGCTGAGGACTGATCGTTCATCCTCAGTGAGGGGGAGGTTTGGAGGGATGGTGAAAACTTGGCAGGGCTGGGAGCTGGGATCTGGTGTGGGTGTGCATGATGGGGGCGAAAGTGATGTAATCAATCAGCTTGATGGCTGCACCAGCTGCATGGCTAATGGCGTCCGAGAAGTTCCAGTGGCCGGGGGAATCTTCTGGAATGTTTGAGGAGTGCTGGTTACGGAGGTGGGTAGATAAAAGTTTGTTGTACTTACAGTTTTTGATGTTTGAGATGGAGTTGAAATACTGTTTGTTGAGAGTATGAATTCTCCTGAGGATGTAGTACAGAGTGGGTCCTTTGCAATTCTGAGAGAGTGTGGCCCTCAGCTGAGGCAGGGCAGACTGTAGAGAGGTTAGGTACCGGCGCATTGCTGCAAGCGTGGAGCGGAGGATCTTGATGGAGAACTGTTGCTGGTGTTTTTGAATCTGTAGTCTGTACTGTTTGTCCTGTTCGGGTCCGAACTCTGCTGGTTTAAAGGTGGTTCGGAGTCCGTGTGGGATGAATTGGTTACAGAGGCAGGCACTGAGGAAGCGAATGTGGCTGTTGTAGTGAGTTTGTTTCAGGACATGGTTGAAGAGCTTCAGGGCAGAGGAAATGACCTGGGAGTTGCAGTGGGAGAGGGACCCCCTGAGATTATTGTAGAGAGAGGAGAAAAACTTCTTCAAGGCAGGCATCCTTGCAAGAGGATTCACAGTAGGGTGAAAATCAATTAGGTAAAAACAATGACTGCAGATGCTGGAAACCAGATTCTGGAGTAGAGTGGTACTGGAAAAGCACAGCAGTTCAGGCAGCATCCGAGGAGCAGGAAAATCGATGTTTCGGCAAAAGCCCTTCATCAGGAATACAGGCAGAGCTCCTGAAGGGTGGAGAGATAAATGAGAGGAGTACAGGCCCTTTTGTAGTACAGGCCCTTTGGCCCTCGATGTTTCGCCAACTTGAGAATCCAACACATTTCCATCTCTGATCTCCAGCATCTGCAGACCTCATTTTCTAATCCAATCTGAAGCCCACCAAGCCGACACTATTCTAATATCATCCATATGTTTATCCAATGACCACTTAAATGCCCTTAATGTTGGCAACTCCACTACTATTGCAGGCAGGAATTCCACGCTGTTACTACTCTGAGTAAAGAGGGGATGGGTGGGAGGGAAGGTTATGAGTTGGAACAGTTTCTCCCCATCTACTCTATCCAGCTCCCTTAAAAATTTGGAAAACCTCAGATTTCGTCTCAACCTTCTTCTCTCCAAGGAGAACATTCCTAACATCCCCACTCTATTTTCAACTGAAATTTCTGATCCCTGGAGCCATTTTTTGCAAGTCATCTCTGCAGTGTCTCCAACATATTCATATCTTTCCTATAATGTGCACTCAGAACTGTACAGAACTTAATCTGGGTCAGTGTTCCTACACCAAGAAAACACTGCTGCTCATGAGATACTTAGCATTGCGAATAATTGTGATCAACTAAATGTCACTTGCACTGCTTTATGGAAACAGCTAGCAAAGAAAAAGATGGCTGGATTTGCTGGTGTAGGAGAAGCATCAGAGGAGAGAGTAGAGGAGTTGGAAGGTGATGACCATCAAGAGGTTACTATATTCACCTTACTTTATGAATGAAGCTTACTTCTGGAATATTCCCACAGACACCACATCAGAGGTGAAACTTGAATATGTTCCAGATGAACATGGAGCATTGGACATCAATGGTCTGCTAACAACACTCACATCCTGTGCAGCAAGCTTCAGAAAAGACACTCTGCAGTATTACCTGGCTCATCTTAAATGTGAAACACAACAATGTACTTGACTCGAAGCACTCTTTTGAAACAGCCAGGAAGTCTCACCTCGCCAATGATGCCCATGAAATATTTATTTGAAATTGGGGAGCCCCCTGACAGACAAAACATTTGGGCACAAATATGTTCTTTAACAGAAGAATGTCGAGCAGCATAATTTCTGCTGCCAAAGAAGCTGCACATTCCCCTCACCGAATGATGATCTACAGCTGCTCCTCTATCTCTTACTCTGCTGTCCATGACCTTTCCCTCAATTCTCTTCCCTTTTGATATAGTCCTTTCATTTTGCAAGACTGTTTTAAATTACTGTTTTTAATCTTAAACTACCATCAGTTGGGAACTTTTTTCTACTATCACATTTTTTTATCACATTTGCTGACTGCAGTTATCCCTATGCAAATTAATTTTGGTCAGAAGGGCTGGTGGCACAGTGGTTAGCACTGCTGCCTCACAGCGCCAGAGACCTGGGTTTAATTCCCGCCTCAGGCAACTGTCTGTGTGGAGTTTGCACATTCTCCCCGTGTCTGTATGGGTTTGCTCCAGTTTCCTCCCACAGTCAAAAGATGAGCAGGTTATTGTGGTTCTGTTCGCCGAGCTGGGAATTTGTGTTGCAGATGTTTCTTCCCCTGTCTAGGTGACATCCTCAGTGCTTGGGAGCCTCCTGTGAAGCGCTTCTGTGATCTGTCCTCCGCCATTTGTAGTGGTTTGAATCTGCCGCTTCCGGTTGTCAGTTCCAGCTGTCTGCTGCAGTGGTCGGTATATTGGGTCCAGGTCGATGTGCTTATTGATTGAATCTGTGGATGAGTGCCATGCCTCTAGGAATTCCCTGGCTGTTCTCTGTTTGGCTTGTCCTATAATAGTAGTGTTGTCCCAGTCGAATTCATGTTGCTTGTCATCTGCGTGTGTGGCTACTAAGGATAGCTGGTCGTGTCGTTTCGTGGCTAGTTGGTGTTCATGGATGCGGACCGTTAGCTGTCTTCCTGTTTGTCCTATGTAGTGTTTTGAGCAGTCCTTGCATGGAATTTTGTACACTACATTGGTTTTGCTCATGCTGGGTATCGGGTCCTTCGTTCTGGTGAGTTGTTGTCTGAGAGTGGCTGTTGGTTTGTGTGCTGCTTTGAGTCCTAGTGGTCGCAGTAGTCTGGCTGTCAGTTCGAAAATTCTCTTGATGTATGGTATTGTAGCTAGTCCTCGTTCCGTTGTCTTTCCCTTAGGCATCTGTTGATGAAATTGCGCGGGTATCCGTTTTTGGTGAATACATTGTATAGGTGTTCTTCTTCCTCTTTTTGCAGTTCTGGTGTACTACAGTGTGTTGTGGCCCTTTTGAATAGTGTCTTGATGCAACTTCATTTGTGTGTGTTGGGACAACACTACAATTATAGGACAAGCCAAACAGAGAACAGCCAGGGAATTCCTAGAGGCATGGCACTCATCCACAGATTCAATCAATAAGCACATCGACCTGGACCCAATATACAGACCATTGCAACGGACAGCTGGAACTGACAACTGGAAGCGGCAGATTCAAACCACTAGAAATGCCAGAGGAAAGATCACAGAAGCGCTTCACAGGAGGCTCCCAAGCACTGAGGATGTCACCTAGACAGGGGACGAAATGTCTGCAACACAAATTCCCAGCTCGGCAAACAGAACCACAACAATGAGCACCCGAGCTACAAATCTTCTCACAAACTTTGAATGTGCAGGTTAGGTGAATTGGCCATGCTAAATTGCCCGTAGTGTTAGGTGAAGGGGTAAATGTAGGGGGGTGGGTTGGGGGTCGGTGTGGACTTGTTGGGCCAAAGGACCTGTTTCTACACTGTAAGTCATCTAATCCCAGAGCTGGGTGAGATATTCTTTGTGTCTATGTTTTCCAATTTATTAGCATCCATTTCTCTGAATGTTACATGTCCTCTCTATTTTCGGAAACTAAGATACATAAAAGAGCCTGTGTTATCTCACTCATCACTAAATGTGAAGTAAGAGTCAAGAGTGTGTTGCTGGAAGGGCTTTTGCCTGAAACATCGATTTTCCTGCTCCTCGAATGCTGCCTGACCTGCTGCGCTTTTCCAGCACTACACTCTTGACTCTAATTTCCAGCATTTGCAGTCCTCACTTTCACCTACTAAATGTGAAATGTCAACCTCCAGAGTATTATTTGTCAGGAAGTGACAGATCAAAGTCCGATTCTGCCAGCTTGTATCACAGAGAGTCGAGATATCACTCAAACAACTATAACATTAGCTTTACGCACAGAGAGGACCAAATCTAATATTCCAATCTGGGTTATTAAAATTATTGCTATGTTTCAACTTGGCTGAATTTATCCTTTTTGCCCACCTCTCCTCCTTCATTTCGCTGAAGCTTTCTGTTTTGCACCACCAGGACAAAAAGACAAGAAGGTCAAATTTCAAATAAACAAACAATCATATGAATTTCTGTGACAGACAAAATGGTACCAAGAAGTACCAGAATGCCTTCTCCATTGCAATGCCTCGGCCAATTAGAATTAACTTGTCAACCAATCAGCACTATTTGTTTCCTATGGCGACCATTTGAAATTTGACATTCTTGCATTTTGTTCTGATGACTATAAGCCAGAACTTTTTGGTAGGATGTCCCTCCTTTTTCCCTCTAATCAAGCATCGTGCTACCTCAGAATTCTCACTACATTGCCTTATTAGATTAGATTACCTACAGAGTGGAAACAGGCCCTTCGGCCTAACAAGTCCACACCGACCCTCCGAAGAATAACCCACCCAGAGCCATTTTCCTCTGACTAACACACCTAACTTATTTAGCATAGCCAATTCACCTAACCTGCACATCTTTGTGACTGTGGGAGAAAATGGAGCACCCGCAGGAAACCCACGCAGACACAGGGAGAATGTGCAAACTCCACACAGACAGCTGCCTGAGGCTGGAATCGAACCTGGGACCCTGGTGCTGTGAGGCAACAGTGGTAACCACTGAGCTACTGTGCCACCCCAGAGCCTTCTTCTGTCTCTGCTTCTGAACTCCAGTTTCTATGTTCACTACTTTCCATTCCCCATCTGCTGTAGAGCATGTTGACATGTCATTCTGACACAGTTTTTGCTATTACAGTAATTTTGACCGAGCATCCTTGCAACAGAACTCACAAAGACATGATGATTTAAATGTCTACTTTGTTGGAAGTTTCCAGATTGCACAACACAGACCTTAAAAGGAAATGGATTTATTAAAATCCGTGGCAGTTCCAGATGACAGACAACATGAGGACTTGCAGCTGTTGCTCAATATTTCAATAAATACAATTCCAATTCAGTCACAAAATCTGTTTAGAGAATGATTATAATCTCCCATCTAATGCAGAATGCCCTGATTGTTGAGCTTTAATCTTTGTAAAATAATACAGACGATTATGGAATTGTGAAGAAACATGCTCCGATAGTCAATCATTCATTTGAACATTGATAAATGTATTTGTGGCTTCAAGATGTTGTCTGTCAGGTGGCATCAGAATTTCTCCAGGGGTGTAGGTGCTGAGTGAGGAAGGTTGATGTTGCTGGGCCAAATAATCTGTATTCATCTGGTGGATATTCGAGTTTCAGGGATATGTGGCGGCTGTGGGTATATTCCTGAAGGAAATTTCATTCATTAAGGGAAGGCAGATGAATTTAGCAGCCTGAAGGGGTTTCCTTTTTCAATCAGCAACTGCCCTGATCTGTTTAGTGGCTGCTCCTGCTCCAGCAAATCCATCATCTGATAACTGATCCCCCCAAAAATTGTGCAAATTGGGGATAAATTATTTGTTACTGGGACTCATTGTAAGTGAAATACAGTGAAACTTTTCTGAGATTTGACAAGAAAAAAAAGCATGACAAATGGTTACTGAATAACGTGGGATGAAATTGTTGTAGCATTTACAGAAACCCTAAAGCAGACACAAATAACTGACAGTCTCTGCCATTTATCTTTGCAGGTTAACGTTGATCTAGCAAGTGTCTGTTCAAATATTCTAAGCCATTCAGGTTCGCTTTAGAGTGGTTAATTACTTGGACTGGTTGTGTGTACTGACTATTTCACCACAATGGAAATAAGGTGATAAATTTCTTCTCTGAAATAAATGCTCAATCTTTTCCAGTGCTATAATATAGAATCTTCATAAAGTTATCAAAGCTCTTAGGAAGTTCTGCATCTCATAGCAACCAAAGTTAGAGTTAAAAATCACACAACACCAGGTTATAGTCCAACAGTTTTAATTGGAAGCACACTAGCTTTCGGAGCAACGCTCCTTCATCATCTCCGAATCACAATCAAAGTTAGCTCACCTCCCTACGTGGTGGAGAGGCTTGTGTCCAGAGTGTGCTGTTGGAAAAGCGCAGCAGGTCAAGCAGCATCCGAGAAGCAGGAGCGTCAACGTTTCAGACAAAAGCCCTCCATCATGGTGGCTCAGTGGTTAGCATTGCTGCCTCACAGTGCCAGAGAACCAGGTTAGATTCCACACTTGTGTGGAGTTTGCACATTCTCTCAGTTCTGCGTTGGTTACCTCCGGGTGTGCCGATTTCCTCCCACAGTCTAAAGATGTGCAAGTTAGGGATATGTGATGGTTGTGGGAATATTGCTAAAGGAAATTTCATTCATTAAGGGAAGGCTTGATTGTCCATAGTGTCTAGGGATGTACAAGCTGATGTGGATGAACCACAGGAATGGGGTGGGTCTGGATGGGATGCTCTTCAGAGGGTCAGTGTGGATTTGATGGACCGAATAGAATCCTTACAGTTTGGAAGCAGGCTATGATTCTTCACTCATCCCTTGAGTGATGCCATTGGGCTCTCCTTGTGCCTGGCAATGCTGCCCATTAGAGGCTACACATGTAGAACAGTCCTCAGCAGCAGAGCAGGTGAAAGAAGATTTTGGGCTGGCTCTGAAGAACATGGGCTATGGAATGATTTGTGGTAGAATCAAATGAGCATTCCAGCATGATCCATTTCAGGAGCAGTTCATTTCAGTTTGAACTTTCCATAAGCCACGCAGTGAGTTTCTCATTAGGCTGCAGCAATTTGGCATCGTGGGGTGATCTGATAGAGGTTTATAGAATCATGAGAGGCATGCATAGGGTAAATAGTCAAAGCCTTGTCCCTAGGGTCGGGGAGTGCAGAACTAGAGGGCATAGGTTTAGGGTGAGAGGGGAAAGATTTAAAAGAGACGTAAGGGGCAACATTTTCAGACAGTGGGTGGTACGTGTATGGAATGAGCTGCCAGACAAAGTGATTGAGGCTGGTACAATTACAGAAGTTAAAAGGCATCTGGATGAGTATATGAATAGGAAGGGTTTAGAAGAATATGGGCCAAGTGCTGGCAAAGGGGACTAGATTAATTTAGGATACCTGGTCAGCCTGGACAAGTTGAATCAAAGGGTTTGTTTCTGCGCTGTACATCTCTATGACTCTATCAATGAGATGAGCTGTGTCATTTACAAGGTGAATAACAGGCAATAGCGTTAGGGAGATCTACAGCACAGACAAAGGCTCTTCAGCCTATTGAGACTGCGCTGATCAAAAATAACCACCTCACTATTCTAACCCCATAGACCAGCACATGGCTCATATCCTTGGTATCATAAGTGCACATCTAAATACTTCTTCCAAGTTATGAGGGTTTCTACCTCTATCACCCTTACAGGTAGTGAGTTCTAGATTTCCAACATCCTCTACATAAAATAAAAATTTCCTCACATCTCCTCTAGACTTTCTTTCCCTTCTCTTAAATTTACGCTCCTGCATAGATCCAGCCATCAAGGGGAAATATTTCTTCCTGTCTACCCTATCAATGCCTCACATAATTTTACACATCTCAATCATGTCTCCCTTCAAGTCTCCTCTGTTCAGTGGAAAATTATCCCAATCTGTCTAATCACTCTTCATAACAAACTCTCCAACCCAGGCAACATTCTGGTAAATCTCCTCTGCACCCTTCCCAGTACAATCGCATGCCCTTTCATGATATGGATTCCTGAACTGCACACGAATATTCTAGCTGTGTCCTCACCAACATTTTATACATTTCTAACAGAACCTCCCTGCTCTTCAATTTTCTGCCTCATCTAATAAAGGCAAGCATACCAAATGCTTTCTTAATGACTTATCAGTCTGTCTCACTATCTTAAGGGACCAGTGTCCATGCAAACTCAGTTTCCTTGCTTAACAAGCACAACTAACAAGATAAGTATTAAGGAAACTTGACATGGAATTGCTCCTAACGACCTCCATATTGCACATGACTAAACTGGATCATTCACCTATCCACACCGCCGTCTAGTATTTGAGAACTTCTTACAACTATCATGGCACCTCTGACACACTGGCAAGCTGCAGTGAAGTACAGACTCATATGACAGGGTGCACCAGCAACTCACATTGCAAGGTTACAGCTGGTTCTCAGTTGAAATAACTGCACAGAGGCTGGGTCCCATCCCCAAGTTACCCTTCCTAATGTACTGTGCACTGGCTGTGGCTAGCCAGCTCAAAGTCAGACTGCAACTGAGGAGATTCTAATCTCCTAGTTATATTTTGTTTTCCCCTTACTGAGGAAATTCTATTCGCCTGCTTATTTTTAAAAAAAATAAGTACCCCCACACTACTGGGCAGCACAGTGGCACAGTGGTTAGCACTGCTGCCTCACAGCACCAAAGACCCAGGTTCAATTCCCACCTCGGGCAACTGTCTGTGTGGAGTTTGCACATTCTCCCCGTATCTGCGTGGGTTTTCTGTAGGTGCTCCGGTGTCCTCCCACAGTCCAAAGATGTGCAGGTTAGGTGAATTGGCTATGCTAAATTGTCCGTAGTGTTAGGCGAATTAGTCAGGGGTAAATATAGGGGGGTGGGTTTCTATTCGGAGGGTTGGTTTGGACTTGTTAGGTCGAAGGGCCTGTTTCCACACTGTAGGTAATGTAATCTATTGCCATATAGCTGTACTTATTTTCCCCAGCACCCATGTGTGGATGTATATGACAGACATTAAAAACATCAGGTATGTAAATAATTTTATTAATACTCCACCAGAGAAAACAGCCATGGGGCCAGGAAACCAGCAAGAGGCAGAGCCCCATTGGACAGTCTATGTGAACAAAAATTATATAACCAGAAGATGTTTTTTCCCTTGCTCGATCATATTTTATTGAACTGTACAAATACAAAACAGTCCAAGACAACAATTAATAAGTAAACAACAGTTCAGAGAGAAACGAGGATGGCAAAATAAATCCCATCATTCAATTTACTGGGAAATGTGGATGATTGAACCCCAAATCCCACCATAACACACCCAAGAGAAAACGTTAGATGAAAACATACAAGACAAATCCAATCAAACAAACAATAAAAATGGGAGTGTGCGTAACACAAACATCCCTGGCAACCCAGCAAACAGCCTGCCCCTATACACCTTCTAGCTATCTCTAGGCCAGCCCGTCCCTGTACCTCCCCACGATAATGGTGCTTGGGATGGTCTTCCAACCCTTGGGGAAAGACCCTGCTCCTCGGATGCTGCCTGGCCTCCTGTGTTTTTCCAGCACCACATTTTTCAACTCTGGTCTCCAGCATCTGCAGTCCTCACTTTCTCCCAGGGCCACACAAAATACACATAAAAACAATCAACTGTCAAAAGGCTAAGTCCATTCTCAACAGCGAGTCCATGTCTTAAGGCAGCAAATGCAAACCTTGTGGCACCTAGTGCTCAGTCACCAGAGAAGTCCGGTCCACCCACAGAGGCCAGGCCCACTCATGGAGACACAGTCCACTCGCCAAGGTGCAGCTGACTCTTCGAGGCTCAGTTCCAGTACAAAATAAAGAGAAAGCACATGTAAAAAGAAAGTGCAAAACTCAAAACTGGTGCAAGGGCCAGGCCTTACCACAAAGTCATTTGCTTTAAAAAATGGACAGAGTAACTAAGGCTGCAGCCAGCCAGTTGAATTAAAAAAAACACAGTTTACAAATGAGAACCAAAATCCAACAGTTCACACTGGCTGATGCCCAGGCAACTCAGAAAAAAAAACAGCAGTACACATCAAGCTGTGGCTAGGAAGCCTGGAGTCAGTCACTTGATCTGGGGAGATTCTAATCTCCTGGTTAGAGCCGTCTTTTTCGATATGCTGTATCAACAACACGGTATGTGTGAGAAGTTTAAACAAGGAGCCATTAACGTGCAAGACTTGCAATGCCTGGATTTGACCCAATAATTGCTTATTCAGTACGTAGGCACTTTAACTGATTAAGCCACTACAACTAAAAGTGTGTTACTTCACCTGTGTAAACTTGGCAAGCGTATCAGTATGATACATATTAATCAGATACTCAAAGTTTTGGGAAGCAGATGCAAAGCTGAAAATGTGTTGCTGGAAAAGCGCAGCAGGTCAGGCAGCATCCAAGGAGCAGGAGAATCGACGTTTCGGTCATGAGCCCTTCCGAAGGGCTCATGCCCGAAACGTCGATTCTCCTGCTCCTTGGATGCTGCCTGACCTGCTGCGCTTTTCCAGCAACACATTTTTAGCTCTGATCTCCAGCATCTGCAGTCCTCACTTTCTCCAAGCAGATGCAAAAGCAAGATACAGACCAGAGCACAGTTACAAAGGAAAGCTGTTCTCTCCTGGTTAGATTGGTCAGCCAAGGCTTTCCTGATTGGGTTTGTTAACCTGGGATAAACAAGAACCTCAGTCAATGAGGTCCACATGTTCTCAATCACTACATCCCTTCTCCTCAGCTCCCTGCTGAAGAAGCAGCTCTCTGAAAGCTAGTACTTCCAAGTAAACGTGTTGGACTATAACCTGGTGTTGTGTGATTTTTAACTTTGTACACCCCAGTCCAACACTGGCATCTCCAAATCTTGGTCAGCCAAGCCTTTCTTGATTGGCCCAGATTGACAACACCAATGAAGAACCTCATAGTCAACGAGGTCCACCTAGTTCCCATCACTACATCAGCAATGCTCACTCGGTCCCTTAGTATTAACTCTCTTCATTCCTTAACTCAGCTTTCAACCAGCAGCCATTTTCCAAATCTCCTGGGCTGAAAAAGGCTCTCTAAAAATAGACTGTCCCACCTTTTCCTGACGTGGAGCCACACCCTATAGAAAGACTAACTTTGCAATCAAAGAAAATGAATGTTACATTTTGCAACTTGGAATATTAGAATACCTCAGGGTAATATCAAGATTAACTTTCCAGAAAGAAGAACCGCAATTGTCCCATGTGAGGTATCCAGACATTCATTTGGCATTGCTGTCCCCACTCAGACTTGCCTTTGGAGGGAGCAGCAGTTGAATGAACCAAAGGCTGTACGATGTGGAGTCTTCAATCGTATAAACAAATGTTTTGCAACTCTTCATTCACAGCTCAGCTGTAGCCAATAAACAACCTTCATCTTGTTTATGCCTGACCCTCTTCCGATTAAGATGTTAAGGACAAACTATATTCTGACCTTGATACAGTCCTCAATGTGGAGCAAAGTGTTCCTTTACTGTAAAGATGGCTGCTGGCCAAATACATAAACAGCCATGTGATGATAAAATCAGGACAAGATGGAACCTATACTTGACTAATTAGATTTTAGACAGGTTTGCTCTTATCATACCTTTACATTGTTATGTTCAATAAAAACCTGTCAGTGTACACTTGTGGAGTGGAGATCTGATGGTAGTGCATGGTGAGAGTGGCTGAAGGGCTCAGGAAATGTAGACATCAGTCAGAAACAGGAGACAAAGAAACCACTGGCCACGTTCCGAATTTGGAAAGCAGGGAGACTTCACAGCAGTCAGGCAGAAGGAAAAAGGAAAGAATTCTTCAGAAAGGCCCACAGCAGGCTGAGTAGAAAGGGAAGAGAAAACAGAAATAAATTTGCAGTAGGATCAGAGAGAACTCTCTGGGGGCAGTCAGCCTGTGAATGCATTCTCAGGGCAATGGTCAACAGCAAGGAGAGAACCTTCAAACTCATTCAGAGCACAGTGAATGGATGAGAACAGCAGAGCAGCATCCAGCATGGGAAACATTGCAGCAGGGAGAGGAGTTCTGGGGACAGTCCACAAATCACTCAGGACATGAAAAGGAGAAAAACAAAAATCCTCATCAGGAAATGTGGTAGGCTGCTGATTCAGGCAGCAGAGTAGTAAGTGCTAAATGACTGCAGAGTGCAGATACACATGGGGACGGGCAGTCAAAGGACATCTTGAATGTTTGCTAATAGAATACACAGGGAGAAACAAGACACGTTTATTACAGGATTCTATTGGCAGGAGCTCAGCACAGCCAGTATTAAACAGGGTTAGGAGAGAGAGTTACTTTGTCAGGGCTGCATTAGCAGCACAGAGAGTCAAACACAAACAAAAACTGTCTGCATATGTCCAAATAATAAATGACACCAAGGAACAGGAGGAATTCTTTTAAGGAGATGTCACAAGTCCACTGCAAGATTTAGCTTGGGCTGATTAGTGGAAAGCAACTTCTGCACAAGACAAGTGTTATTCAATGGCTATTGCTTGTTGATTTATGATTGTCACACGTACCTAGGTGCAGTGAAAAGTTTTGTTTTTGCAGTATAGGCAAATCAGACCATACAAAGTGCATTAGAGTAATAGAATTGAGCCAAGAATGCAATGTCATGGCTGCAGAGAAGGTGCATGAAGAGAGACACTGACAATCAATTTAAGATTTGAGAGGTCCATTCACAAGTCTAATAATAATGGGGAAGAAACTTTTCTTGAATCTGCTGACTCATGCGTTTAAGTGCTTGTATCTTTTGACCAATAGAAGAGGGTGGAAGAGATTTATAACTGGGATGGGAGGAGTATTTGATGATGTTGGCTGCCTTTCTGAGACAGTAAGAAGTATAGATGGAGTCAATGGATGGATTATTGGCTTGTGTGATGGCCTGGGCGGTGTTCACAACTCTTTGTAGTTTCTTATAGTGCTGGGCAGAGCCGTTGCCATATCAAACCGTGATGCGTCTGGATAGAATACTTTCTATGTGCATCTATACAAGATGGTTAGAGCCTTTATGAACATGCTGAATTCCTTTATTCCAATCTTCAACTAGAGATAATCTAATCATTATTTAAATGACATTGCCTTCACTAACTCCCCATTATAAACATCCTGGGAGTTTTCATTGACCAGAAACTGAACTGAAACAGCCAAATAAATATGGTGACTACAAAAAAAGGTCAGAGGCTCAGGTTTTTGTGGCAAGTAACTCATCTCTTGACTTCCCACAAGACTTTCCACCATCTACAAGGGATGAATCAGTATCCTGATGGAATACCCTCCATTTGCCTGGACGAGAATAATTCCAACAACACCAAGAAGGCTCAACTTCATCCAAGACAAAACTTGCTTGATTGGCACTCCATCTTCCATGTTGAACGTTCGCTCCTTTCTTTAACAATATCATATTGGCAGCAGCGTATCCCATCTACAAGATGCACTGCAGTAACTCATGAAGGTTCTTTAAACAGCACCTACAAAACCAGTGACCTCCAACAACTGGAAGGACAGTGGCAGCAGATCTATGTAACACCACGACTATATTATCTCAATAACAATATCATTGTTCCTTCGGTGTTGCAGGGTGAGAACCCTGGAATTCCCTCCCTAATAGAATTGTGGGTCTAGCTTTGAGAAAGCAGCTCACTATTATCTTCTCAAAGGTGATTAGGGATGAGTAACAAATGCAGGTCAATCCACACTGCTCACATTCTCTGAAGAAATAAAAAGAAAGAACCTCTTGCTCAGTTGCGGTATAGCAGCTAGTTTATGTTTCATAAGCTCCCACACAGAGCTGTAGAATACTGACCATATTATCTGCTCTTTATAGTGACATAGAAATATTGGCTAGGAAACCTTGAGGATTCCTCTTCTCCTTTTCAAACATTACTGCACTTAGGAGAAAATGAAAAGCAGGTCAGTCTCAATTTAACATGTTACTTAACAGATGGACCTTCTCAAAATGCAACACCCCTTCAATGCTGCCCGAGAGAAGCAACTGAGAATAAGATTCTGGAAACTGTAACATTCAGGCTCAGAAGTGATACCAATGAACAACAACCGACATTATATAAAATAATTATAAACATAATTTTCATACCTGTTACAGCTTGGATTAAAACTAACATGTTTGCTACTACATTATGAATCTCCCATTCATTTGGTGCTTGCCAAGATATGTGCCATAATATCTTTTAATCTCCAGGGAAGAAATTACCTTGTGGTATTGTCACTGGACTAATAGTCCAGAGACCCATGTAATGTTCTGGTGGCCCATGGCTGATGATGGCATTTGAAATAAAAAGAAATTATAGATTAGATTACATTACAGTGTGGAAACAGGCCATTCGGCCCAACAAGTCCACACCGACCCGCCGAAGCGCAACCCATCCATACCCATACCCTGACATTTACCCCTAACCTAACACTATGGGCAATTTAGCATGATCAATTCACCTAACCTGCACATCTTTGTGACTGTAGGAGGAAACCGGAGCACCCGGAGGAAACCCACGCAGACACGGGGAGAATGTGCAAACTCCACACAGAGAGTCGCCTGAGGCGGGAATTAAACCCGGGTCTCTGGCGCTGTGAGGCAGCAGTGCTAACCACTGTGCCACCGTGCTGCCCACAATCTGGAATTAAAAGTCTACTGGTAACTATAAAACCACTGATTGTCAGGAAAATCTGTTGAGCTTACCTAGTCTGGCCTCTAACAATGGGGTAAACTCTCAAATTCCATCTGAAATGGCTGAGAAAGCTATGTGCATCAAAGACAACGAGGAATGAGCGACAAATGTTGCACAGTCAACAGGGCCCACATCATATAAGTGAATTAAAAAATGCATTGAAGAAGCAACATATATGAATTTAAGACTAGGAGTAGGCCATTCAGCCCCTTGAGTCTGCTCAACAATTTAATTACCCCTTAATATTCTACACATGAGGACATACGAACCTGGTCTATGCAAAGTGCCCTCAAAATTTAATGCTTTAAAGTCTGAATTTATTCTATTGTATGTATGCTCTTCTGCCTCCAAAGGCAATTGAAACAATGTCTGTGAAATGTTGACAGTTCCCCTTTAACCTATAGTTCCCCAGAAAAATGTGTTTTACTCCTCAAGAGTATGAAATTTGGTTATGTTCCAGATCCTTCGCTCTGTCCAACCGATTCAGCCTTGCACCCATATGTTTTGTTTCAGTGCAGAAATCAAAGTATCACTGCAAAATATAAATAGGTCCCAGAAGCCAAAGAATTTGCCTGAAACAGTTTAATTTCCATCTGACCTTCTCTGTTCCATCCGTTGTTTCCTGTTGAAGCCTAAGTCAAGACAGATTTATTATTCTGGTTGGTTATATTTTTATCATGCACAATCCATTTTTGATGCACATTTTCCAAAAACAATATACACCAATGGGTTTTCATCCTCCCATGCTGAAATTGAAACTAAACACGTTTCATACTAGAATGAGAACATAATTCTTCATAACCAGCATTAAATATAAATGCCACATAAGATTTACATGAAATAAGCCCAATTGACCATGGGAGTGCCTTAAATTCTCTGTCTTCTTTGTGTTTTACATCTCAAATCTACCTGATGTCTCTTTCTCTCTCTCTCTCACTCATTCCTTTCACATGAATGAAATTCATGAATGTCTTATCGAGCCTGAGCCGCCATTCAATAAGATTGTGGCTGGTCTGATTGTCAGCTCAAATAGCCATTCTGCCAATTCTGGATAACCATTCATTCCCAAGCTGAACCTTTAACTTGAAAATATTCAAGGGCTCTGCTTCAGGAAGAGTACCAAAGACTTACAAAGCTCTGAAAGAGAACATACCCACGGCATCTCCATTCTAAATGAGTGACCCCTGATTTTTATTCAGTGACATCTAGTTTTGGATTCTCCAGCTTAAGGAATCATTCTCTCAGTTTCTCAGATTCATTATTTTGAGGCTTCACAAACAATCAGCTGTAACAGCCTTTGAAATTGGAGGACAAATTAATAAAGTTTAAAAAATGGAACCGCTGGCATCATAAATTTGTGATGAGGAGCACTGAGTACAACAGTAAATCTTCAAAACTTAGATAATTCTCTGGTTCAAACCCAGCTAAAATGCAGTCCCCACTTCTAAAAAGGTCTATGTTCAAAACATGGATATTGGCCATTGGAGAGTTTCAAATGGAGGAGAACGAGGATGTCTCATGTGGATCTCAGAATCTCAAAAAAAATCAGAATAATATCTAAATGATGTTCATTTTGGGAAGTGTAGTATGGTAGAGTGCTTTCGCAGCCCGAGAGCAGATATCTCTAAAAGCCTTTGGTAAGTAAACAACATAATCAAAAAGAATGTTACTCTTAATCTTAGTCTGACAGGAATACTACAATGTAAATGTTTGATTACTGTCTTATTAATCTTATGCTTGACCCTATTTCAAATATTGTGTTCAGTTTTGTGTAACACACCTCAGCATGCTCATAGCAGCCTTGCAGGGTGTGCTGCGAAAATCCACCAGAATGATATAGGAGCTTCACCTATAATCACAGGGCTGTTTACTCATGTTCTACATCTCAGATTAATGCATTGTGAGAATAGTTTCCAAGTGGGCACAAAGTTTGTTGCTTATTTTAAATGTTTTAAAGTAATCCAGCAATTATAAAATGTTTGTAATGATGCTTACAGTTCAGCGTGTATTCGCTGCTGTGCTGTCTTTGCTCTGAGTTAACACCCCAGGTTTGACCAATTAAACAAAGTGAGCATACACTTTTCACTGACTCCTCTGAAAATACCAAACCCTGGAAGATTGAGCTGCCAGAACTTTTCATTGCTCTAACATGTCTTCCTGGTAGGACTGATGTCCAACTCTTTCAGCTCATCTGCATCATTTAATCTCACTGACTCTGCTTTATTGTGATATTAACTGCAGCGCACTCTGTCACAGTGCAGTCAGTATCACAGTGAAGCACAGTCTGCTTCACTGTGATACTGACTGCAGCACACTCCTCCCAGTCTGCTTCACTGTGATACAAGCACCAAGACATTGCTTGGCTGGTGGTGAGAAGGGCTCTGCCTGTGAGATCCTTTATGCACGCCCGGAGTCTCAGCCGCACTGCACGCTGCCCTCGAAGTGGCTGCGGGGGGACGAGACTGTCACACACCTCCTTCTGGAATGTGCCTATGCAGAAGAAGTCTGGAGAGGAATGCAGTGGTGTTTGTCGAGGTTTGTCCC
>NC_057722.1:2052592-2064912 GCF_004010195.1 Chiloscyllium plagiosum | reverse complement strand
CATCTTTGACCTCCATATAAACTGGAAGATGGCCCGGGTGACTGCAGCGGCACAGGTTCTGGAAATAGGCCAGACCTGTGCCACGTATAATAGCAATGACAGTGCCTCACATCTGATGACCAGGTTTTTTCCTGCGATGGAGAGCGACCGTAGCTTCCATCTGCCCAGTTTCTGCCTCACTTTGCTGATACGCACCTCCCAAGACTTGGCGCACGTCCCAGCCCCCCCGAACCAAATACCCAGCACCTTCAGGTGGTCGGTCCTGACGGTGAAGGGGATCGAGGATTGGTCGGCCCTGTTCACGAAGAGCATGGCCTCGCTCTTGCTTCGGTTTACCTTGGCCCCCGGGGCCCGTTCGAACTGGTCACATATGCACATGAGTCTGCGCACGGACAGTGGATCCAAACAGAAATCGGCGACGTCATCCATGTACAGGGAGGCCTTAACCTGCAGGCCCCCACTGCCAGGAATAGTCACCCCTCTCAGGTTTGCATCCTTCCTGATGGACTCGGCAAATGGCTGTATACAGCACACAAACAAGGCAGGAGAGAGAGGGCAGCCCTGCCTGACTCCAACTCTGGCTGTGGAACGCTCCGAGTTGTTGGACCGTTCCATATCACCTGTCCTTCGTGGAGAAATTTATGAAGAAAAACACCTTTGACCAGTCTACATCAATTCTACATTCTGGGAAATGTAAGTTATCCCTGAATGTAGTCTTACAGATCTGCATTGGATACTAAAGGAGAATATGTAGCAGAAGTCTCCACAAATATGTCACATTCTTCTAAGTTTAATATTTGTCTGCTTTTGACTCTCTTTGACTCTCTCTCACTGGGTGACATTGTCATTTCCAGAGCACAGTATGAGAGATCTAGGCATGTGACATTGGAGACTATATCATTATATTATGTTCATTTCATTGCATACAATTTGTTTGCATTTCCCTGTTTTCCTGCACATTGGACAAAGTTACTACTTCCAGAGGGCACAAATCAAAATTTAAAACTGTTGGTGTTGATGAATCTACTACAGAACACTGAATATTCATCCAACTGAACAGACTACTGTTTGTCTTGCTTTATGACAGGATATTGATAGGATATTGTATTCCACATCCCATGGTCAGAACTTCAGTATTTTTATCCCTTGCTTCAAATAAATAGCAATAGCTTCCCTCCAATTAGAGTTTTCCTCTGAAATGACTTACACCTCCTCATGCATCAACTATGTCCTTCTAAAAATCAGTATTGAAATTTATATTACAATTCTCATTGATATTACACTCCTTTTTGAACAAAGTTATAATTGTCCTCAAAGGATCTCAGATTGCCATGTCCATAATTGGGTGGCATGGTGGCTCTGTGGTTAACACTACTGCCTCACAGCACTAGGGAGCCAGGTTCAATTCCAGCCTTGGGTTACTGTCTGTGTGGAGTTTGCACATTCCCCCCATGTCTGCGTGGGTTTCCTCCCACAGTCCAAAGATGTGCAGATTAGGTGAATTGGCCCAAAGTGTTAGGTGCATTAAGCAGAGGGAAATGGGTATGGGTGGGTTGCTGTTTGGAGGGTCGGTGTGGACTTGTTGGGCCGAAGGGCCTGTTTCCACACTGTAGGGAATCTAATTTAATCATAACAGTGTTCTGCTGTTATTTTAGGTAATGGGCCAACACAATCCTCTAACACAGGACTGAATGGATCTTCAAACTCTGGCTGGATATTAAAGGTGCCAATTTGATTACATGTTTGTCTACTATCTGACACATATGGCATAATTTTACAGAACTGCACTATATCCTTATGAAGTCTGGACTGGATACTTGTTCATTGATGTTTAATTTCTCTACGTTCCTGCATGTCCTGCCTTAGGATTTTCACATGCTACTCGTAATATTTGGGCAGTACCAATATTTGATGAACAGCCATCTATTCCTTATCCATAGGTTTGTGAGGGTGTCTCAATTTCTTCATCAGAACTTAATTATCAGTACACTAGCACTCCAAATCTCCTTCCACCTCAGCTGCAGTGTGAGCTGCCTGTGGTAACTTAGTTGGATCTGCTTTGGGAGCCTCTATGAATGACAAACATTTCTTTTGAATTCCCCCCTTTCCTTGCAGCTACTGTAAAGCCTGCTTGTGATATTTATGTGAACTCCAGGAATGGATTTTGTTTAGCCATTGCTGTGGTCACCCCACACAATGGGAGGATACCTGAAACTTCCTCTTGTTACTACAATTATATTTGAAACTTTTGCTTTTAATCAGGCCAAAACATTGCCCAGAAGCAAGTCAACTCCATCTGTGGGTAATTTCTTAACATTTCAAAACTATTGCTGGGCCAAATAACAAGCCACATTCTATTAGCATTTTCTACAATGAAAATGGGATATCCTCTCCACCAAACCCATTTATCAGCACTTTTTGTTTCATTAAACACTCGGGAAGGAAAACTATATCCTTCTCCACCAAAAGTGTTTCAGTAGCTCCTGTGTCCTTAAACATCCTTACGGATTTAGTCAGAAAATTGAAATTGTATTCACCTCATTTGCACTCATATTGTTTTTATTGCTATTTTCCTGGTTGCAGGTAAAGTTACAGTTTGATCTCTTGTATTTACTTTCTTAGTTTCTTTTTCATATGGTTTATTACAAATCCTAATAGGTCCCTTGGGTTTCCTGCATAAGATTAGATTAGATTAGATTACATTACATTACAGTGTGGAAACAGGCCCTTCGGCCCAACAAGTCCACACCGACCCGCCGAAGCGAAACCCATACCCCTACATTTACGCCTTACCCAACACTACGGGCAATTTAGCATGGCCAATTCACCTGACCCTGCACTAAAGTTACAGTTTGATCTCTTGTATTTACTTTCTTAGTTTCTTTTTCATATGGTTTCTTACAAATCCTAATAGGTCCCTTGGGTTTCCTGCACAACTTGCATCATTCTGAACAAACTGGTTCTACTTATTACAATGGAAACTCTAAGTCCTTCAATTTTCTAGTCTACCCTCAGCACCTTCTGTTCTGATCTGAGGCAGGACCTTGGGACTGTCTCAGCTGCCCCTTCTTTACCTTGGCAATTTGCCAATTTTCACGCTCCCAACATCTACGCTACTTGTGTTGGTAGGGTGATGGAGAAAAGGTCCACATTTATAAATCAGTGCCCAGGCATCAACCACGACTGTTACTGTCTAGCAATTCCAAACACCATGGGTTGAGCTTGTAGTCTCATGTCAGTAATAATCATTCCCATGGCTTGGATAGGTATACCAAAGCGATGGTTTGTATTCCCACAGGTTTGATTAGTCTTTTTAAAAATTCACTTGTGGGATATGAGCATTTCTGACATTGTGGCTCAGTGGTTAGCACTGCTGCCTCACAGCACCAGGGACCTGGCTTTGATTCCACCCACAGGGGACTGTCTGTGTGGAGTTTGCACCAGCTCCCTGTGCCTACGTGGGTTTCCACCAGGTGCTCGGGTTTCTTTCCACTGTTCAAAGCTGTGCATGTTAGACATGTTGAATTGCCAATAGTGTCCAGGGAAGTGCAGGCTAGGGGGAATCAGCCATTCAAAATGCAGGGTTACAGCAATAGGGTATGGGGACAGTTCTGAGCAGGATGCTCTTCAGAGGATTGGTGTGGTCTCAATGGGCTGTGTCCACACTGAGGGGATTAAATTATTCTATTGCTTGTCCTTAGTTGTCCTTCAGATGGTGGTGGTGAGCTGCCATCTTGCTGTGTTGTCGTCCACGTGCTGTAGGTAGACCCACAATGCCATTAGATTACATTACAGCGTGGAAACAGGCCCTTCGGCCCAACAAGTCCACGCTGAACCGCCGAAGCGCAACCCACCCATGCCCCTACATTTACCCCTTACCTAACATTACGGGCAATTTAGCATGGCCAATTCACCTGACCTGCACATCTTTTGTACTGTGGGAGAAAACCGGAGCACCCGGAGGAAACCCACGCAGACACGGGGAGAACGTGCAAACTCCACACAGCCTGAGGTGGGAATTGATCCCGGGTCTCAGGCGCTGTGAGGCAGCAGTGCTAACCACTGTGCCACCATGCCGCCCAGCTAACATGAAGGATATGTGATGCTAACTTTTGGCCCAACTGTGTATCCATGAATTGGTCCAGATTCTGATGCCAAACCTGTGTGGTAGCTTACAGAAATAATACTCATGTAAATATCTATGATCCATCTAGTTTACACATTGGACAATACGAACATAATGCAAACACACCATTTGCTATGAAATCATTTGATTTAAATTTTAGTTTTGATTTATTATTGTCACATGTACCAAAATACAGTGAAAAGTAGTGTTTTGTGTGTTATTTTGACAAATCATACCTTACATAAGTAAACAGGGTAATAGAACAGAATGCAGAATTGTGTTACAGCTACAGAGAAGGTACAGGGAAAGATCAATTCTAATATATGGGAAACCTGTTCGTAAGGAGAGAGTGAGGACTGCAGATGCTGGAGATCAGAGTCAAGCGTGTGATGCTGGTAAAGCACAGCAGGTCAGGCAGCATCTGAGGAGCAGGAGGATCGATGTTTCAGGGATAAGCCCTTCATTAGGAATCATCAGGTGGTGTCATCAGCAAATTTGTAAATGGAGTTAAATCTGAATGGGCACACAGTTGTGAGTGTATAAGGATTATAGTTAAGGGTTGAGAGCGCACCCTTGTGGGTGATGAGGATTATGGTGTTGTCACCTATCCTTACTGATTGAGGTATGTGGGTCAGTCCCCCAGTTTCAGACAGGGGGAGCAGAATCCTAGTTCTCGGAGTTTGGAGATGAGTTTGATTGGAATTCTGGCATTGAGGTGAACTTAAAGTCAATAAATAGGAGTCTGACATAAATGTTCAGTGGTTCTTCATCTTTTATCATCTTTATTAATCTCTACTTCATTGTCAGTGAGAGCCCAAGATATTGTCATGAAGTGAAGGTGGGAAGCAATCTAATCGAAAGCTACCTATAGTCCACTCTACTCATCATCTCAGTGACCAGTCAAATTAGGGGGCTGGGAACTAGAGCAGCTAGTCAGCAAGTGGAAGGATTGAGGGAAAGCTAGACCTTATGACCAGTATGTCAGAAATGAAGGACAGGCAGAGACAGATAAATGAACATAATGGTATTAATGGGCTGAAGTGTGTTTATTTCAACGCAAAGAGTGGTATAGGTAAGGCAGATGAGCTTAGAGTCTGGATCAGTACATGGGACTATGATGGTGTGGCCATTACAGAGAGTTGGTTGAAAGAGAGAGACAGGACTGGCTGCTCAACTTTCCAGTGTTTCATTGCTTTCGATGAAATAGAGAGGAAGGTAAAAGATTTGGAGGAGTTGCATTACTAATTAGGAAGAATGTCACCTCTCCACTCAGAGAGGATATACTGGAGAACTTGTCCACTGAGGCAATATGGGTTGAGCTCAAAATAAGATGGGTGGGTATCTCTCTGGCAGGATTACACTATAAGCACCCCCACCCCCCCCGCCCCCTGGCAACGGCACTAGGATGCTGAGGAACAAATATGCAGATAGATTAAAGAAAGATGCAATAACAACAGGGTGACTTTAACTTCCCCAACGTTGACTGGGACTCCCTTAGAGCAAGAGGCTTAGACATTGCAGAATTTGTTCACTGCATCCAAGAGGGTTTCTTGAAACAGTATGTGGATAGTCCAACCAGAGGAGAGACTTTGTATTGGCTAATAAGCCTGGCCAGGCGACCAATCTATCAATGGGAGAGCATTTCGGAAACAGTGATCACAACCCCTTAAGTTTTAAGATAACTATGAATAAGGATAAGTCAGATCCTTGTGGGAAGGTATTAAAATGGGCGAGAGCAAATTACATCAGTATTAGGCAGAAGCTAGGGATTCAGGACCGCCATGTTCCAGTAAGGAGGAAGGACAAGAATGGCAATGGTAAGGTTCTCTTAGATAATGGAAGAAGTTGTGAATTTAGCTAAAAGGAAAAAAGAAGCATATGTAAGGTTTTGGAAGTGACAATCAGATAAGGATTGTGAGGAATATAAAGAAAGCAGGAAATAGTTCAAGCAGGGAATTAGGAAAGCAAGAAGGGGCCATGAAATGACCTTGGCAAATAAGGTTAAGAGAATCTCAAGGCATTCTCAAGACATACTATATCTTAAAAACAAGGGGGCAACTAGTGAGAAGGTAGGACTACACAAGGATATAGGACAGAACTTGTGCTTGGAGGCAGAGGATGTGGGTGAGATCCTAAATGAGTACTTTGCTTCAGTATTCACCCAGGAGAAGGATAGGGTGGATAATGAGATTTGTGTGGAGCACACTAATACGCTAGGGCATTTTGAAGTGGTGTTGGATCTCTTGAAAAACATTAAGATGGATAAGTCACTGGGGCCTGATGGTACCTACCCCAGGTTATTGAGAGAGGCAAAAGAAGAGACGGCTGGTGCCTTGATCAAGATTTTTGTATCTTTACTCGACACCAGTCCTGGAGGACTACTAGAGTAGCTAATGATGTACCTCTGTTCAAGAAGGGAAATAGGGATAATCCAGGAAACTATCGACCAGTGAGTCTCACATTCGTGGTTGGGAAGCTATTGGTGTGAATTCTTAGGGATAGGATTTATGTGCATTTTTAAAATCATAGTCTAATTAGGGACAGTCAGCATGGCTTTGTGCGGGGTGTTTATATATGTTATGTCTTACTAACATGATTGAATTTTTTGAGGAGGTGACAAAGGTGATTAATGATGGTAGAGCAGTGGATGTTGTTTACATTGATTTTAACAAAATTCCTCATGGTAGGCTCATCCAGAAGATTAAGCTGCATGGATCCATGGTGACTTGGCCGCTTGGATTGAGAACTGGCTTGCCCATAGAAGGCAGAGGTTAATAGTGGAAGGGTGTTTTTTCTAACTTGAGCTCCGTGATGAGTGGTGTCCCACAGGGATCCATACTGGGACCTCTGCTGTTTGTGATATATATATAAATGACTTGGATGAAAATGTGGATGGCTGGGTTAGTAAGTAAGACAACACAAAGATCATTGAAGCTGTGGATAGAGTAGAAGATTGTCAAAGGATACAGTGGGATACAGATCAGTTGCAGATATGGTCAGAGAAATGGCAGATAGAGTTTAATCCGTGTAAATGTGAGGTGCTGCACTTTGGGAAATCAAATTTTAGGGTAAGATGAACAGTTAATGGCAGGACCCTGAACAGTACTGATGTAGAGAGGGATCCTGGGCTTCAAGTCCATAGCTCCTTAAAAGTGGCCACGCAAGTCGACAGGGTGACAAAGAAGGCATGTCTTTATTCATCGAAGAATTGAGTACAAGAGTCAGGATGTCATGTTGAAGCTGTACTGGACTTTGGTTAGGCCACATTTAGAGTACTGTATTCAATTTTGGTCACCATATTACCAGGAAGGATGTGGAGGCTTTGGAAAGGGTTCAGAAGAGGTTTCCCAGGATGCTGCCTGGATTAGAGGTAATGAGCTATAAGGAGAGGCTAGAAAAATTTGGGTTGCTTTTTCTAGAGTGACGGAAGCTGAGGGGAGACTTGATAGAAGTCTATAAAACTATGAGATGCATACATAGACATAACAGTCAGAATTCTTTTACCAGAGTTGAAAGGTATGACACAAGGGACATGCATTTAAGGAGAGAGGGGAAAGTTAAAAAGATATGTGAGGGACATGTTTTTTACACAGAGATTGGTAGATATCTGGAATGCGTTGCCAGGGGTGGTGGTGGAGGCAGATACTATAGGGGTATTTAAGGGACTTTTAAATCAGCATATGAATATGCAAGAGATGATTGGATATTGACCAAGGGCAGGCAGATGGGATTAGTTTAATTTGGCGTGATGTTTGGCACAACATTTTGGGCCAAAGGGTCCATTCCTGTGCTGTATTGTTCTATGTTTATGTTCTAGATTAGATTAGATTTAGATTAGATTAGATTACAGTGTGGAAACAGGCCCTTCGGCCCAACAAGTCCACACCGACCCGCCGAAGCGAAACCCACCCACCTGTGCTGTATTGTTCTATGTTTATGTTCTAATGTCATATAGGACAAGGAACCTCCAACCCCATTTCTAATCCAACCCTAATTTGCATTGCTAAACCATATAAGTAGTACTGCACCTTCAACTGCTGGGGTTCTATGCTCTAGAATTTCTTCCTAAACCTCTCCACCTCTCTCTACTAGACTCTGCCCCTTTTACCATGTTGCTTGAGACCTACATTTGACCAAGCTTTTGATCATCTGTCCTAGTATTCCATTATGTGGCTTGGTGTCGAAATATATTTGATAATGTTCTTGTGATATTTTATTATGTTGAAGGCATGATATAAATTCATTTTGTTGTAGAGAATCGTGGGAAATATCCAGATGGATATGTTATTGTCAAAGTTTTGATATCATCAAAGAACCAAATCAGATAATTTATGCACAGAAGTGTTGCAGTTGGCAATTTTAACATCAAACCCTGGCAGTTTGACAGTTTAGTCATCACCAACAACCAAATATCAACTCCAGGTTCTCTGAAAGCCTAATTACTGCTCATCTTTTAATTTTCTTTATCAAGGGTTCAATCAAATCCTTCAGTGGAACTCTAAACACAGACATAGCTAATCCATAAACCCCTGGACCAAGTGCTGGATAAATATCATGTCTGTGAAAGAAGACATCTTGCAACAACAGTATCTCCTTTGAGGTTACTGCTGAATCTGCTCTCTTGCCTTCCTGGTTCGATATTCTACAGTTAACAGTGTTGCATATCTGTGACAGAGTTCAATGTGGGGTGAGTTCTGAGGTTACTTACATTTAACTGAAGTAAGAGAAATCAGAATACTTTCTAAATAATGAGAAGCCCAGAATTGAGAAGGAGCAGAGGGATTTAGAAATCCATTTACAAAAGTCATATATCAGATATTAATATCAAATCTATCAGATCTTCAGCATCCATCGTATTTTACCTTTGTTTATATTAAATAACTTACACTCTTGTGTTCCAGCTACTTAAATAACATTTTGTATCTGGCTGTGAATATTTAAACAGAAGAGGTTGTAGAAACTCAACAGATTTGATAGCATTTATGAAGAGAGAAAGAGTTAATGTTTCAAGTCCAGTATATCAGGTGGCACGGTGGCACAGTGGTTAGCACAGTGGTTAGAACCAGGGACCTGGGTTCAATTCCTGCCTCGGGCAACTGTCTGTATGGAGTTTGCACATTTTCCCCCTGTGTGCGTGGGTTTCCTCCAGGTGCTCTGGTTTCCTCCCACAGTCCAAAGATGTGCAGGTTAGGTGAATTGGTCATGCTAAATTGCCCGTAGTGATAGGTGAAGGGGCAAGTGTAGGGGAATGGGTCTGGGTGGGTTGCTTTTCGGAGGGTCGGTGTGGACTTGTTGGGCCGAATAATTCTGAAGATTCTGAGTGGACTCAAAATGTTAACATATTTCTCTCTCCAAGATGGTGTCAGACCTGCTGAGATTCTCTCCAGTAGACTCTCTCTGTTTGGTTATTTTATATAAAGTTTTATTCTGACCCGATTTGCAGACCTATATATACATAGACAGAAATTCCACTTTTTTGGGTGAAGGGGAGAAAAAGGGGTGTTCAGAACAAGGGCCGGAACCTAAAATGTAGGGCTAAGCCATTCTGCAGTAATTTTGCCACAAAGGATAATGAAAATATGGAAATGTCTTCCACAAAACACTGTTAAAGCTAAGAATCAATTGAACAGAAAACAGAGGATCATGGTAGAAGGCAGTTTGCATGATTGGAAGCCGATGTCCAGTGGCGAATGACAGAGATCAGTGTTGGGTTCCTTATTCTTTGAGATACATACCAAAGATGTAGATGAGAAGGTGTGAGGTGATGATAAGTAAGTTTGCAGATGTCACAAAGTTTGGCCGGGTGGTTGACAGAGAGGAGGAAGATATTAGATTACAGGAGGATAAAAAACTGATCAGTCAAATGGGCATATCAGTGGCAGATGGAATTGCACCCTGATACATGTGAGGTAATGCACTTTGAAAGAATAACACGATAAGGAAGAAGAAGTAACAAGATAAAACACAATGATTGGCAGGTCACTAAGAAGCTCAGAGGAACAGAGGGATCTTGTGGTGCTTATCCACAGATGCCAGAAGGTGGCATGCTAGGTAACTAGGGTACATATGAAAACAGTCAGTCGAGGTACAGATTATGTCATGTTGGAGCTGTGCAGAGCTTTGCTTAGGCCATTGTGTACAGTACTGGATTATGAAGGGAATGGGCAGGAGAGAGAGAGAAAGTAGCAGTTTCCCTTAGTCAGAGGGTCAAGGGTCATAATTTTAAAGTGGAAGCCAGAAGGAAAATATATTTCAGCTAAAGAGTTGTCAGGGTCTGATAATGAATGGGAGTATAGATGAAGTGGAAAAGTTCACAACCTTTAAAAGTTATTTGGATGAGCACTTGAAATATCTTAACATTCAAGGTCTAGTGCAGGACACGTGTAGATAGTTGTGTATTTTTCGGTGCTACAGATTCAATAAGCTATAGGGCTCTTCTGCAGTGTATGATTCTATGATTCTATTTCAGAATTTAGATTAATAAATTATTGTTAAATAAGTGCAATAAGGATGAGGTTGGGGTTTGTTTAGCTCAGTTAGATGAATGGCTGGTTTGCAATTCACATGATGCCAACAGCATAGGTTCAATTCCTGTACTAATAATTGGGTGAAAAGATGCAGATCAATGATGATCTCATTGAATGGTGGAACAGGCCAGAACAGCTTAATGACCTGCTCCTGGAAAAACATAATGAGAGAGGAATTTCAGACATTCGTGTACAACTTCCAGTGCTGTAATGTCAGAGCCCAAAGATTTTGTGCTTGTAATGACCACCAGCACTGGAATTGTGAAAGCAGCTTATTCATTAATCCCCAATTCCCTGAACATTCTGTCGGTGAGTCACCTGGCTCCTGGGTTTAACTGTGCTTTTCATTAATGAACAAAAACCATATGTTTTGCCTTTTTCTGACTCAGCCTTCATATCTGGTTTATGCTTCTCCAGCACATGGTACTGTGATTATATCAGGGTTGACTATATGCTTCATAACAGAAGAAATAAAGAATTGGATTTAGTAGGAATGATATCCCTTGGAACTCACACAGTAATGCACAATTTGGGAATGCTGAAATGCAGAAATTGATCAGATTTGCCTCTTAGTTTAAATAACTGACCAATTTAGTTACAGCTAGAAGCCGTTGGATATTATTCATCAAATTTCAATTGCTTGCACTATTTCACAACAAACAGAATTTAATGAATCATTACAGGCTAACTGATATTTAGGATTTATAATTCACAGTTTTCCTAAGGAAGCTATAATTACTGCAGTTACCTCCAGTATCTCAATCCAGTTTTTTGAAAGATCAGGTAGTGGGTTAACAGAGACAAGTTACACACAAACTTGGCTTCTTTGCCACACGTTGATATTGACTCCTGATTTAACCCTCTTGACCCTGTGGTGTCTTCCTGCATGTTTTCGATGCTTTATTTCCAAGCAGGGATCTTATTTTCATGGACCTCTCTGAAGTGATAACCACTGAACGTGTGGAGGAGAGGACTGGATCTATCAAAGAGGAACTGGTGAGGGTAAGTGTGAGATTAAAACCAGTGCCTGGAAACTTCAATGCCAGGAGCATTCGGAATAAAGTGGGTGAACATGGGTTGGTACCTGGGACTTCAATGTTGTGGCCATTTTGGAGACATGGATAGAGCTGGGACAGGAATGGTTGTTGTAGGTTCCACGATTTAGATGTTCCAGTAAGAACAGAGAAGATGGTAAAAGGAGGGGGGGCTGGCATTTGGGGACTCGTCAAATGTGATAGTATGGGCTGAGGTTAGAAACAGGAAAGGAGAGGTCACCCAGTTGGGAGTTTTCTATAGGACTCCGAATAGTTCCAGAGGTGTAGAGGAAAGGATAGCAAAGATGATACTCGATAGGAGTGAGAGAAACAGGGTAGTTGTCATGGGGGACTTCAACTTTCCAAATATTGACTGGGAACACTATAGTACGAGTACTATAGTTGGGTCAGTTTTTGTCCAGAGTGTGCAGGAGGGCTTCCTGACACAGTATGAAGACAGGCCAACAAGGGGCGAAGCCACATTAGATTTGGCACTGGGTAATGAGCACGGCCAGGTGTTAGACTTGGAAGTAGGTGAGCACTTTGGTGATAGCGATCACAATTCTGTTATGTTTACTTTAGTGATAGAAAGGGATAGGTGTATACCACTGGGCAAGAGTTACAGCTGGGGGA
>NC_057722.1:2032830-2050929 GCF_004010195.1 Chiloscyllium plagiosum | reverse complement strand
TAGGATTCTTGGTAGTGTAGATGAGCAGAGAGATCTCGGTGTCCAGGTACACAGATCCTTGAAAGTTGCCACCCAGGTTGACAGGGTTGTTAAGAAGCCATTCAATGTTTTAGCTTTTATTAACAGAGGAATCGAGTTCCGGAAACATGAGGTTATGCTACAGCTGTACAAAACTCTGGTGCGGCCGCATTTGGAGTATTGTGTACAGTTCTGGTCGCCGCATTATAAGAAGGATGTGGAAGCTTTGGAAAGGGTGTAGAGGAGATTTACTCAGATGTTGCCTGGTATGGAGGGAAGGTCTTACGAGGAAAGGCTGAGGGACTTGAGGCTGTTTTCATTAGAGAGAAGAAGGTTGAGAGGTGGCTTAATAGAGACATATAAGATAACCAGAGGGTTAAATAGGGTGGACACGGAGAGCCTTTTTCCAAGAATGGTGACGGTGAGCACAAGGGGGCATAGCTTTAAATTGAGGGGCGATAGACATAAGACAGATGTCAGAGGTAGTTTCTTTACTCAGAGAGTAGTAAGGGTATGGAATGCTTTGCCTGCAATGGTAGTAGATTCACCAACTTTCCGTAGATTTAAGTCGTCATTGGACAAGCATATAGACGTACATGAAATAGTGTAGGTTAGATGGGCTTCAGATTGGTATGACAGGTCGGCGCAACATCGAGGGCTGAAGGGCCTGTACTGCGCTGTAATGTTCTATGTTCTATGTTCTATGTTCTATGAAACAAAATGTGAGATAGTACTGAGATATAAGAGGGGAGGGGGATAGAGAACAAGCAGCTGTGAGAATCATACTGCAAGGTTCACGATCAGTTCCCAGGAATATTTGAAGAATTCTCCAGGGTGCCAAAGGCTATTGCCCATCATCATATGTTTCCATAGAAATTGGCCTTTGTTTCAAGCATCAAATGTTCCAACTGCATAGCATTAATTCTCATTTCACAATTCCTGTTGGACAATTCATCAATCTAATTTTCTGAATAAATGCATGAATAAATCAGTTCTGAATTAGCAGTCTGAAACCTGAAAAGTCATTTCAAAATAACATTTGGCACTTCCACCATTGGCATGGCATAGCATCCAATCAGTTTGCTCCATTATGATATCAATTGATAACAAGAGGCAGAAATCCAAAACAGCAATGTTGATTCTTTATGTATAAATATTAATGGTTAGCAAACACAATTGTCATTTCAATGTGCTCATATATAAATAAGTGCATAAATAAATGAGGGCTTTAAACTGATCAGAGGGAGGGGTGTTTGGGAGAGGGGAAATGTAGACATACATAGGAAGAGGAACTGGTCACATTGCAGGGCAGCTATTTAGATAATAATACTGAGAGTTGGACTGGAAGGGACAGAGTATGAAAACATAGGAAAATAGGGTCAAAATGGTAAAATGGCAAAATTAGTGGCTCTTTATTTGAATGATTATAGTATTCAAAACAAAATAAATGAATTAACTGTGCAAATACAAATAATGAGCTTGCTCTTATAGCCATTATGGAGACATGGTAACGAGGAGATCAATTCTGGTTGTACTGATTATACCAATGTCAGCCAGTTGGATCTCATAGGATATGAGTTTGAACTGATTGAATCTGCTAACCAGGTCGAATCAGGGGACCTTGCTGGCAGATAATAAGGAGGAGTGTCAGGGATTCTGGCACTCAGAGAGCTCTCTCTGAACAGGCAAAGAACAAAGAAAATTACAGCACAGGAACAGTCCCTTCAGCTCTCCAAGCCCACGCCGATCCAGGTTCTCTATCTAAACCTGCCATTTATTTTCCAAGGATCTGTATCCCTTTGCTCCCTGCCCATTCATATATCTGTCTAGATGCATCTTAAATGATCTTATCGTCACGCCCCCCCACACCAGCTCTGTTGGCAATGCGTTCCAGGCACCCACCACCCTCTGCGTAAAGAGCTTTCCACACATATCTCCCTTAAACTTTTCGTCTCTCACCTTGAACTCGTGACCCCTAGTAATTGAGTGCCCTGCCCTGGGAAAAAGCTTCTTGCTAAGTAATTGAGTGCCCTGCCCTGGGAAAAAGCTTCTTGCTATCCACCCTGCCTACACCTCTCATGATTTTATACACCTCAGTCAGGTCCCCCCCTCAACCTCCATCTTTTGAATGAAAATAGTCTTAATCTACTCAACCTCTCTTCATACCAGGCAACATTCTTGTGAACCTCCTCTGTCCCGTCTCCAAAGCATCCACATCCTTTTGGTAATATGGCGACCAGCACTGTATGTAGTATTCCAAATGTGGCCGAACCAAAGCACTATACAACCGTAACATGACCTAGATTTGAGTCTGATCAGCAGCATCTGCAGTCCTCACTTTTGCCTGTAAAATGACCTGCCAATTCTTGTACTGAATACCCCGTCCAGTGAAGGAAAGCATATGTATGCCTTCTTGACCACTCTATCGACCTGCGTTGCAACCTTCAGTGTGCAATGGACCTGAATACCCAGATCTCTCTGTACATCAATTTTCCCCAGGATCTTTCCATTTATGTATATTTCGCTCTTGAATTGGATCTTCCAAAGTGCATCACCTCGCATTTGTCTGGATTGAACTCTATTTCTCTGCCCAACTCGCACATCTATCTATATTCTGCTGTATTCTCACTACCTGCTCCTCCACCAATCTTAGTTTCATCTGCAAACTTGCTAATCAGACCACCTATAACTCCCTCCAGACCATTTAAGTTTATCACAAACAACAGTGGTCCCAGCATGGATTGCTGTGGAACACCACTGGTCACAGGTCTCCATTTTGAGAAACTCCCTTCCCACTACTACTACTCTGTCTCCTATTGCCCAGCCAGTTCTCTATCCATCTAGCTATAACACCCTTGACCCCATGCAACACACTTTCTCCATCAGCCTACCATGTTGAACCTTATCCAATCGCCTTACTGAAGTCCATATGTCAGCCCTTCCCTCATCAATCAACTTTGTCACTCACTCAAAAAATTCTATTAAGTTGGTAAGACATGATCTTCCCAGATCCCATCTGGACCTGGGGACTTGACCACCTTAATGCCTTTCAGAATATCCAACATTTTCTGCATCCTTATGCTGATCTGACCTAGAGTAATCAAACATCTGTTTCTAACCTCAACATCCATTATGTCCCTCTCCTCAGTGAATACCGATGCAAAGTACTCATTAAGAATCTCACCCATTTTCTCTGATTCCATGCGTAACTTTCCTCCTTTGGCCTTGAGTCTGCCAACCCTTTCTCTTGTTACCCTCTTGCTCCTTATATTCGAATAAAAGGCTTTGGAGTTTTCCATAACCCTGTTTGCTAAAGATATTTCATGACCCTTTTTAGCCCTCTTAATTCCTTGTTTCAGATTGGTCCTACTTTCCTGATAAACTTCCAAAGTTTCACCTGTTCCAGTCGCCTAGACCGTACATATGCTTCCTTTTTCCTCTTAGCTAGTTTCACAATTTCACCTGTCATTGATGGTTCCCTAATCTTGCCATTTCTATTCCTCATATTCAAAGGGACATGTCTGTCCTGCACTCGACTCAACCTCTCTTTAAAAGCCTCCCACGTATCAAATGTGGATTTCCCTTCAAACAGCTGCTCCGAATACACATTCCCCAGCTCCTGCCAAAGTTTGCTATAGTTGGCCTTTCCCCAATTTAGCACTCTTCCTTTCAGACCACTCTCATCTTTCTCCATGAGTATTCTAAAACTTACGGAAATGTGATCACTATTCCCAACATAATCCCCTACTGAAACTTCAACCACCTGGGCGGGCTCATTCCCCAACACCAGGACCAGTATGGCCCCTTCCTCAGTTGGACTATTTACATACTGCTCTAGAAAACCCTTCTGGATGCTCCTTATAAATTCTGCCCTGTCTAGACCTTTATCACTTTATCATTGAATCCCAGTCAATGTTAGGAAAATGAAAATCTCCCATCACCACCACCTTGTTGCTCATACATCTTTCTATAATCTGTTTACATATTTGTACCAAAATACTAAAGTCATGGACTGTTCATGTATAAACAAAGGGTGGCTTAGTGATGGGATACTGGCCTCTGTGGACGCATTTCACTGGGAACTGAATATTCAGGCAGGGATATGTGATTTTCAAAATGATAGGCAGAAAGGAAAGAATTGTGGGATAGCATTGTTGGTACAGGATGAAGTTATGTTCAACAGCAATAAATGATCTTGGATCGGAAGATGTAGAAACCACATGGGTAGTGTTACGACATGGTAGTGAACCCTGCTGTTCATTAAACACCCAGAAAAGCTCACCTCGCCTCATAATCTGTTAAAATATGAGTGATAGAGAACTCCCAAATTGCACTATTTATAGGAAATAGTATTAATTTATTCTTTAACTCTAAAAGTGAACTTTAAACAATAACTATTCACAACTCTAAGTCCCCCATTTCTGTAAACTGCTTATTACCTGCCTCCAACTCTATAACAATATACTGTTCCAATAAAACACATTAAAATCAACTTAATTTCAAAACCATACAGCGGCTGTCATCTTTGGTGTCTGTCTTCTTCCAGCTGAAGACCCCCCTGGATCGTCTTCTTTCTTTTTATTGTGAATATGTTTCAAATGAAAATGTACCTTTGATAGAATGTTTTTCAATGTATTGGGTTTCTTTCTCTCTATGGCAGTTGATCTGTCTGATTTTCAAAATGCCTGCCACTTTTTATACACCCAATATCGATTGTCACATTTGTTCGATGTTGGCGAGAGAGAAGCCAAAGAGAACATAGGCCACTTAGAGATTGAGGTTAGGGAAATACCAATGGGGAGCTAGAAAATGGCAGAGATGTTGAATAAATACATTAGGTTCATGGTGGATGACCCCTAATAGCCTTCCAAAATTACTGAATATTCAAGGGTAAAAATGAGGAGAGAAAATAATACATTGAGGCAGCACGGTGGCTCAGTGGTTAGCATGGTTGCCTCACAGCACCAGAGACCCAGGTTCAATTCTATCCTCGGTGACTGCCTGTGTGGAGTTAGCATGTTCTCCCCATGTCTGTGTGAGTTTCCTCCCACAATTCAAAGACATGCAAGTTAGGTGGATTGGCCATGCTGGATTGCCCACAGTGTTCAGGGGTGTGCAGGCTTGGTAGATTAACTATGGGAAAATGCAGGGCTACAGGGATAAGGTAGGGGGATCGGTCTGGGTGGGATATCCTTCAGAGAGTCAGTGTGGACCCATTAGGCCGAATAGCCTGTTTCCATACAGTAGGGGTTTTATGAGATATAGCATTAGGTAAAAATATGAAACTAAAGATCAATAAGTTCCCCTGGACCTGATGGGTTGCACCCTAGATTATTGAACGAAACAGCTATAGAAAATCTTCCAAGAATTGTTAGGTTATGGAAAAGTCTTAAGGATTTGGAAAACTACCAATGTAAAACCTTTACTTAAAAAATGAAAGAGAGACAAATAGACAGGCTAGTTAGCTTAATGTATTTTATTAGAAAAATTAGAAAAATATTACAATGTAATAAACAATATTATTATAAAGGTTAAAGCAGAACCTTTAAAAATACTAAGATGAAACACAGTCTATGCTTCAAAGAACAGAAATCATGCTTGACAAATAAATTCTTAATGGAGGTGACAGAACAAAGATGAAGCAGTGGATGTCATATATTTGGATTTTCAGAATGCATTTGATAAAGGTGTCATACATTAGTCTAATCAATTAGATATCTGCCCATGGTGCTGGAGATAGCATATCAATATGGATAAAGGTTTGGCTAACAAATAGCAGAGAGAGGGTTGGGATAAGGGAGGGATTTTCAGGCTGACAACCTGTAACCATTGTAGTGACACAGGGAACAGTGCTAAGCCATGATAATTTATAATGTACATTAGTGACCTGGATGAGGAAAGCGAATGTACTATAGTGATACAAACAGGTTAAGCGACTGGGCAATAACTTGGCAGATGGTCTACGATGAGGAAAGACTGAGGTTCTACACTTTAGTAGGGAGAATAGAAGAATTGACTATTATTCAAATGGAACAAAACTGCAGAGAGCTAAAGAGCAGAGGGACTTGGGAGCCCTTAACACATGTATCACAAAAAGCCAGCATCCAATAAGCAAGTCAGAAAGTCGAATGGAATGTTAGCCTTTATTTCAAAGGGAACGGAATTTAAGAATAGGGAGGTTTTTCTAAAACTATACAAGGTATTAATCAGACAACAGCTGGAATAATGTGAACAGTTTTGGGTCCCTTATTGAAGGAAAGCATTGGACGCAGTCCAGAGATGTTTCACTCGGCTGATACAATGTATGGAGGGACTATCTTATGAGGAGAGGTTGAATCAATTAGGCCTGTACTCATTTGAATGTAGAAGAATGAGCAGTAACCACATGAATCACACAAGATTCTTACAGAACTTGACAGTTTAGATACTCGTTTCCCCTTATGTACGAGTTTAGGACTAAATGCCGCAAACTCTAAATATTGACTCACACATTTAAGACAGAGATGAGGAGAAAATTATTTTCTCAGAGGGTTGTAAATCTTTGGAATTCTTTACCACAGAAGGCTGGGGAGGCGGGATCATTGAATATATCACTGCTGAGATAAACACATTTTTTAACAGGCAAGAGAACTAAGGGTTATGGGGAAAAGGCATGAAAGAGATGAGGATTATCTGGTAAACCATGATCTCATTGCATGGCACAGCAATGCCTTATGTTTGCTCCTACATATATGTCCTTTATGAACAGGACATATTAGATTACATTACAGTGTGGAAACAGGCCCTTCGGCCCAACAAGTCCACACCGACCCGCCGAAGCGCAACCCACCCCTACTCCTACATTTACCCCTTACCTAACACTACGGGCAGTTTTAGATTAGATTACTTACAATGTGGAAACAGGCCCTTCGGCCCAACAAGTCCACACCGCCCCGCCGAAGCGCAACCCACCCATACCCCTACATTTACCCCTAACCTAACACTACGGTCAATTTAGCATGGCCAATTCACCTAACCTGCACATCTTTGGACTGTGGGAGGAAATCGGAGCACCCGGAGGAAACCCACGCAGACACGGGGAGAACGTGCAACTCCACACAGACAGTCGCCTGAGGCGGGAGTTGAACCCGGGTCTCTGGCGCTGTGAGGCAGCAGTGCTAACCACTGTGCCACCGTGCCGCCCACAAATATTCATTCCAATAGAGGCCTTGGAATCATATTGAAATGATCCTTCAATAAGTGGTCCATAGGAATGACATGATTTGTAGCAATTCCACACATGGAGAAAGGAAGCAGTTTTCACAGGATAAAGAAATAATTATTTACATGAATACAATATATGCTTTTCAAATAACGTTGGATATCTTTGTTCATCCCATGTCAAATTTATCTTTCACAATTAACCTTCAGGATATCTCGAATTGTCAGTGTGAGTGTTATGTTATGTAAATATTCAATCTTCCATGGTGCAGTAAGTCTTGATTACAATTTGTCTATGTGGTGTTGAAGAGGTCCCAGTTCCCTACAACATCCCTGTTGATCTCAAATTCAGACTTTTAGATGTCCACAATATGACTGGTCTCCACCAATGCAACAAAGGTGGACCAATTCACTCTGTATTCTCCGTTTGTTGTATACATCTGCCTGAAGATTTTCTGAAGCATGTGTACAATAAAGAAACATGCACAGCCACTATTTTCATACCTGTTCTGCTTTAAACTGATAACAGAACAATGGTGAGGCAAAGGTTCGTGAGGTGCTCTGGATAATTTAAATTAATCTTCGTCATTTCTTAGGTTAGAACAAATCAGAGCACCTAGAATTTAACAGTCCAATACTGAGTCAGAAGTTTGTGACTGCAAGCCCTATCTCTTAGAATTGAGCCCAAACTTTACTGACACTCTTGGTACGGTTCCAAGGGTACTTTGGAACTCTTGGTACTTTGTCATAGATGCTGTTATTATTGAATGGGTTGTTAAACCAGGATTCTGTTATGTTCTTTTAGTTAAGTGCAAAAGATCCCATGACATAATGAATGCCTGGACTGGAGGGCATATCTTATGAAGAAAGGTTGAGGGAGCTAAGGGTTTTCTCATTGGAATGAAGAAGGATGAGCGGTGACTTGATAGGGGTGTACAAGGTGATGAGAAGCACAGATGGAGTGAATAATCAGAGACTTTTTCCCAAGGCAGAACTGGCTATCACAAGGAGGCATAATTTTAAGGTGACTGGAGGATGGTTTAGGGGAGGTGGTTCAGAATCCCTACAATATGGAAACAGGTCCTTTGGCCCAACAAGTCCACACAGACCCTCCAAAGAGTAACCCACCCAGACCCATTCCCTCTAAGTACCCCTGACTAATGCACCTAACCTACACACCCCTGAACACTATGGGCAATTTAGCATGGCCAATTCACCTAACCTTCTTTGAACTGTGGAGGAAACCCACGCAGACACGGGGAGAATGTGCAAACTCCACACAGACAGTCGCCTGAGGTTGGAATTGAACCCGGGCCCCTGGCGCTGTGAGGCAGCAGTGCTAACCACAGAGCTACCGTACTGCCCTTTACATAGAGCGTGGTGGGTGTGTGGAATGCACTACTAGCAGTGACAGTAGAGTCACATACATTAGGGACATTGAAGACTCTTGGATGATAGTAAGATGAAGGGAATGTAGGTAAGTTTGATCTTAGAGCAGGATAAAAAGTCGGCACAACATCAAGGACCAAAGAGCTTATACACTGCTATACTGTTCTATGTTCTATAATGTGAACAAGAGCAAGTGAGTTCTCACAGTGTTCTAGCCAATATATATCCCACAACCTGAAAACACCAACAAGTGAGCATTAATCACATTGCTGTTTGCAGAGCTGTACTGAAAATTGGCTGCTACATTTTCCCACAATGCACTGGATCACACTTCATAATAAAAGAAAATACCATAAAACTTGTCCTATGTACCTTACTAATGAAAGTCCGGTTTAGAATGATCTTGTCATATCCAGGTTTCATTGTTTTGTTTTTCCTTGTACCTAATTACTATAAAATACCTTTGGATATCACGATGTTCTCTACATAACAAAATTCTTGTATTATATACACTAGCTAAATCAAGTTTCCTTCCTGTGTTTCGTGCATGTGATAGCAACGTATGATCCATTTCACTGAGTGAGCTTTGTAATTTGATTGCATCAGCTAAATAAACAATAACACTAAAGTACGAAGTGTTATCTTTCCTTAAAAAAACTGTCACACTCACTGGAAATACAACTCCTATTCGCAGAGTCATCACAAATGTGAAAAGATTTATTCAAATCATCCAAAGTCCCTAACTTACCCGAGTGATGGACTCAGATTAAAAGAAAACACTCACCAGGTTTCTGTACTTACCAAGGAAACAATCATAATTACAAATTACAATGTCTTTAATCAATGGCAGTTCGGAATTGGCAATTTTAACTCAACAACTTAAAGTCTACCTTTGTTAAATTCCCCTGCACAAACAGGCAGACACGCAGACAGTTCAATAACATCAGCCTGGATTCAGTGAATTATTTGTTGTGTTTTCTTCAAGTTTTTTTTTCAGTTCTTTGCTGTTGACATAAGGTTGTTTGCACATCAATGCTCTCTTTCATTCACTTAGAATCTTGGAGTCATACAGCACAGAAACAGACCCTTTAGTCAATGCAAACATAATCCCAAACTAAACTAGTCCCACTTGACTGCTCCTGGCTCATTTCCTTCAAAACCTTTCTGGTTCATGTATCTATCCAAATGTCTTTTAAACATTGTAATTGTATCCCCATCCACCACTTCCTCAGGAAATTCATTCCACATGTGAACTACCTGGTGTGTAAAATATTTGCCTCTCATGTCTTTTTTAAATCCCTCTCCTCTCACCTTAAAAATGTGCCCCCTCGTCATGAAATCCCCCATCCTTGTCTTGTTGACATTTCATCCTTTCATTGCCTTTGGAGGTGCTTTATTCATCAATTCACAGAGGTTTTGAAGAGAAAGTTGGCTGGAAGACATGGAGCTCTTCCTAGAGACTGGGTACCTCCAAACCTGACAAATAGAGAGATCCAGAGAGAAATGTTTTGCGCTTTTTCTTTGCAGGCGGGTGATTCTCTACTGTACTGCCCTCACACAAGCCATGGTCACTTGATTAGGAGCCAATCACAATATTATTGTCAAGCAATTATTCCCTTTGGTTCAGAATGCATCCATTCCTTGCTGGGTTTTTTTTGCTCGTATTTCCAGGGAAACGCAACATTATTTACAATGTGCACGTCAGTAAACATGATTTTTAAAACTACAGCCATTTCTTTGCACATTCTCCTAAGTTTAAAGCAGTGTCTTCCTTTTTTAGACCACAAATCAAAAAGAAGGGAAATTAAAAGATGTGGTCTTTATAACGCCAACAGGTTAATTAGATTAGATTTCCTACAATATAGTAACGGGCCCTTCAACCCAACAAGTGCACACTGACCCTCCGAACAGTATCCCACCCAGACCCATTTCTCTCTGACTAATGACCGAACACTATGGGCAATTTAGCATGGCCAAATCACCTAACCTGCACATCTTTGGATTGTGGGAGGAAACCAGAGCACCCGGAGGAAACCCACGCAGACACGGGGAGAATGTGCAAACTCCACACAGACAGTCACCCGAGGCTGGAATCGAACCCGCGTCCCTGGCTCTGTGAGGCAGCAGTGCTAGTCACTGTGCTGCCTCTACATTCTGTTACACTTCATAACATTCTGGAAATTGAGAGTGTCATTGATAAAGTCAAAGGTTTATGCTGTAGGGGTTGAGGGTGGGGGGTGTGGTGAGAGGGGTGAAGGAGGAGTTGGCTCTTCATCAAGTGCAGCTTCTAATAAACATGTTCTGTAAAGTTGTGTTCAAATTAAGAAGTGGCCATATTTGTACATGTCTCTGACTTGACCAATTGACCTACACGAATCATTTCTGTCGAAGACCTCATTGAAAGTTTCTGTCTGCAGCTATCAACTATGCAATCCTGGGAAGCAGAAATTCTGTGCAAGGTTGCAGTTTTGCCAATTACACTTCATGACTCTCCAACCCTGTCTGAAGAAGAGATGAGAAAAAATATAATCATTCCTAAAGCTTATATTGATCTCAATGGTGAAAGGATTTTCAGTCTGGGACAAATTTTTACCAAGTTGATTAGTTTACCCTGAAGAAATGGCTCATTTTTCTGGTGTAAATAATATTTAAGCTGTCGACCTGGAATTACTGGGCTGACCTATTAGATACATGAAGGTGTCCAGCCAGATAGCTTCCTCAAGTGGAAGCTGTATGCATTCAGTTGAATCCTGCCCTTTCAATCAATAATCTATTATCATCAAAATGACAGCAATATGAACATTAGCATTTCATTTCCAGGACACTGCCATTCAGTCTGAAGCTTCAGTAAGTTTGATGGCCTGTAAAATGGTGCAGATGCAGAAAATCAGAAATAAAAACAAAAGAATGTTTCAGATGGGATTTTGTGTTTGAAGAAAGAGTAAGTGCTGGCAAATGGGACTAGATTAGGTTAGGACATCTGGTCAGCACAGATGAGTTAGACCGAAGAGTTTGTTTCCGTGCTGTACATCTCTTTGACTCTATGACATCCCACATCCACGATCCTCTATTTCAACTTGCTTTTCTGAGTGGGAGGTAAGGAGTCTACCTCAAACAACAGAGTCCTTTGGTAACTATTTAATTGACCTCTACTGATATTATTGGTCCTTGACAGAAATTATATTAAAATTTGAGTGGGTTGCAAAGGTATGCAAGTAAGAATTCTCCTTTGTATAGAACCTTCCACAGCCTCAGACATCCCAAGGCACTTTTACAACTCAATGGTCTTTTGAGTACAGTTGTGATAGTGTTTGAATGATATCACAGCAATATCACAGCTAACAAATCCACACTATTATATGAGATGAAAGAATGCAAGGGAAGAATTAAGTACTATCATTATCACGCACAAAGTAGGATTAGACAAACTAATGGAGCTAAAGGTAGATAAGTCCCCTGTCCCTAATGGCTTATATCCAAGGATCCTAAAAGAGGTAGCAAAAAAGATAGTGGATGCATTGGTTGTAATTTTCCAAAAATGTTTGCATTCTGAAGAAGTGCTAGAGGATTGGAAAACTGCCAATAAGACACTCTTATTCAAAAAGAAAGTGAAGGAAAACATGGGTAATGGTAGGCCAGTTAGCCTTACAGCTGTTTTGGAAAAACGTTGAAATCAATTAGAAAAGAAGCAATAACAGAACATTTGGAAAATCAAATCTAATCAGGAAGAGTCAGCATAGCCTCATGAAAGGGAAATTGTATCTGACTAATTTACTCGAGTTTTTTGAACAAATCTTAGCCAAGTGGATAGAGGTGAACCTGTATTGTATGAGGACTTCTGAAAGGTGTTTTGACAAGGGTAAACAAAAAGGTCAAGCCATAAGATCACAGTCCATGTGACAGAGGTGATATATTGGTGTGCTTACAGAATTAGCTAATTTTCACAAATCTATAAGTGGGAATAAGGGGCCTTTTCAAAATTGGCAACCTGTGATGAATGGAGTTCTTCAGGGATCAGTGCTGGAACTGGATTATAATACATATTAACGACTTGCAGAATAGAAGTGAATGTACTGTAGCCAGATTTTCAGATGGCACAAAAATAGATGTAATGACAAGTTGTAAAGCACTTATAAACATATTACAGCGAGATATTGATAGATGACATAAGTGGACAATAAATTGGCAAATGGAGTATAATGTGAGAAAGTGTGGTTATGGAGGGATTGTTTTTTGGGACTGTACTTGCTGGAATTTAGAAGAATAAGAGGTGATCTCACTGATGCATAAAAGATTCCTAAAGGGCTCGAAAGGGTAAATGCTGGGAGGATACTTCACCTCATGGGAGAGTCTAGAACCAGAGGGCATCGTCTGAAGAAAAAAGTGCCAATGTAAGACTGAGACAAGGGGGAGGTATTTTTTCTGTCACTGAGTTATTAGTTCTGGAATTCCTTGCCACAGACATGGGGTCCTTGTATGTATTTAAGGCCGAGATGAATAGATTCTTCATCAGTCTGGGAATTAAGGGTTGTGAGGAAAAGGCAGGAAAATGGACATGAGGAGAGTCAGGTCAGTCACGATTCTTTTGAATTGCAGAACAATCTCAAGGGGCCAAACCCCTACTCTTGTTCCTGTTTCTCGTGGTCTTATGATCAGCTAATTGGACTAGTTTGGTTTGGGAACATAGCAGCATTTATTACACATCCAGGCAGTTTAAGAGTCAACCATGTTTCTGTGGGTCTGGAGTCACAAGTAGGCCAAACCAGGTAAGGATGGCAGCTTCCTTCCCTAAAGGACATTAGTGACCCAGATGGGTTTCTCCCCAATAATCGATTCATTAGACACTTAATTCCAGATTTTCTTTTAATACTGATGACAATTTCCATCATCTGCCATGGTGGGATTTGAAGCAGGGTCCCCAGAACATTATCTGGGTCCCTGAGTTAATAGTCCAGCAACAATACCACTAGGCCATCACCTCCCCCTTGCATCTGAAAGATAGCTTCTTTGACTTCAGCCGCCCCCGGTACTATTTTTATGGTAAAGTCTTTTGAAATGAGATTAAATCCTGTGACCTTTTGAGTCAAAGGCAAGATTGATATCGGTGAGTGAAAGTTATACGTTCTTGCATCATCTGAGTACTGGCAAACATGAAACACTTGGTGCATTTTAGTTGGATTTTAATTCAGATGTTGCTGATTTTTAAAAAAAAATTGAATACAGAAAATCACCAAATTTAATTTGCTGTTTAAACCAATATAAGAAATGCCTCCTTTCAAAAGCTTTACTTTTCTGAATCTCTGTGATGCATAATATTTGCTTTGGGCAGAATATGGATTATCTGTAAGTGAAGTCACCTTGGATCAAGAACAGATTATTCAACTATGTGTGCAGTGATTGTATGTGAATTTTACACAAGGAGAGAAGGCAACAAATTGTCCTCAGACTTGCCAGGTCTGCTCAAAGTGAATCGTAATGCAACCTCACAACACAATGAACTACTCCATAAACCACTGCATTTGTATAATGCATTTTAATGACCTCTGAATGGCTCAAATGCTTTATGGCCAATAAAGTTACGTTTGAAGGGCAATCTTTGTTGTACGAAACATGGTGCTGTGTAAAAGCCATGTGATATTGACCAGATAATCTTATTTTAGACATGCTGACTGAAAAATAAATATTACCCACAACAAACAGTAACCCCTTACTTCTGAAAAGGCCATGAAATCATTTACAATCACCTGAGGTTAGTCTGGCTCTTATTTTCTCACATCCCATATGACAGCTAACATCACTGTTCATGCCTCAGTGTACAGCAGTGGCAGCCTGGATGTTGTTGTGAAAGGTCCTTGCAAAACTAAAAGCCTTCAGATTCAGAAGAGTGCTATCCATCGAGCTATGAGTGAGAGATAAGGAAACAACATAGAAAACCTGCAGCAAATTGATGAGAAACTGCAACTTTTAATTCTGCATGTCTAAGGGGATAAAACATGCTCCAAGCTTGCCTAAAATACCCAATAATGTTGGCTAATTAGAAAGCTGTCATGTGCAATTAAAATGTTATCCTTGCTCAGGTACTTTTCCATTCCTTTTAAGAAGGTTTAGAATAATCCTTCATGTATTTGCTCCAGCTGAAAGACAAGATGATGTCCCATCCTCCATGTTCACTTTTCTGTTGATGCCCCTATGTTCCCATCAACCTTTCAACCTCCTTGCACTGCAGACCCTCCCCTGTTTCTTTTAAGGCCCTTTTTAAAGATGACCGCCGAAGAGTCTGCAATGTTTGGCTCATGAGCCTGGGCTTGTCACTCCTGGGCACCATTGAGACGGAAACGTGTAGCAGAGTTGGCCGGATCCACACCGAGACACACATCTCTCGGTACCATAACAGCTTCATTATCTTTCTTCAGTTTTCTGCGGGTACAGGGACTCTTGGGCCTAGGCTCCAGTTTGGACGCGTTGAGACTAGGCCCCACACAGCTCCAGGCCCATAGCTGGCTCATGCTCTGAACTCCTCCAGACACTGCTGTCATTCATCAGAGGAGGAAGAAGAGGTATGAGACCAGGTATGAGCGGTTGTGATAGAGGCAGTGATGGCAGAGGCAATCCCATAACCGAGACTCCAGAGCCCATGGCAGAGACCCTGGCCAATGTCAAGCAGTGTTTGGAGGAGCAGCAGAGGAAGAATAAGAACAAGAGAGAAAGGGGAACTCTATTACAGTAAATCTTGCATTATATTCAGTGTTTTAAAGTGGCACCAGTGCATGGCGACACTTTGTGGTTAACATGCGACAAACATTTATCACTGTATTTTTCCTATCCATGTGGCATAAATCTAAATCTAAATCCCTAACCATTAAAATGCCCACTTTACACCCCCCGCCTCCACACACAACCATGATATTGGAAATTCCCATGTTCTTGTTTGCCCAACACCTACCCATACAGAGCCCAGAGTTACTGTGAACTGTTTGAATCTAATGTGTCCTGATCATTCTGGCACACTCAATCCCCTCCCCTTCACTATGAGGTCCCAGTGTACTATCAGCAGACGCCCACTACCTCTGACAATCTGTGCAATGAAGTCTATTCTCAGACTTGAGTTGCCTATTTCCCCAGGTCCCCAATCTCCACTAAGTCCTTGATTGTCCTTGACCAAAGGACGGGCCATATCCATCCCCCAAGACGGACTTGATGGCAAATCCCAACAGAGCAGAGTCCAGCCCTGGCACAGCACTCCAAATGGCCTACCTGTAACCCTCAACTGGTTATACTTGACCAGAAGGACTACCTGTGATCCAGTCTCCTGCTTGCATGGTCAGAGATTCCCAGATTCCGGGAGAATGAAGCAACTAGACTGACCATGGCCAACCCCCTGGACTGAAACTAAATGATCCTCTTGACTGACTGTGGCAGTACCCTGTTGACAACCTCAGTCCCCTGTATCCACTGAGGACAGCTCCCAGCTCATGAAGCACATGAAGTATGCTTGTCGTTTGCAGACATGTGTTGCTGGTGTGACGTTGTTGTAGCACAGCACCACACAGCAACATGCCCACCCCTCACACTATTCAGTGCACCCCACCCTGACAATCTGCTTCTCCCTCTGCAATAAAAAAGCAAAGTGAAACTCAGAGGTCAGTGACTGTACATTGGAAAAGAAATATGAAGTATTCAGAGGCTGGCAGCCTCCATGTTAACTGTAAAGTGAGTAAATACTAAGAAAACAGCCTACGAGCCATATGATGCATCCTGTGTAGGTACAGGAGATACAAGTGTGCCCCTGTGGTCACAGTGACTTAGCTGAAGCATGCAGGTTCTCAATGCTATTTAGCTCCAAGGTGATGATAGGCTGAATGGTGTCTGAAATGAAGCTGGAACCTCACCAAGATATAATGAAAGTCAACCATGCACTATCCATACAAGATGGCTGAAACCATGGGCAAAGTGTGTGGAGTAAATTACTTTTTTTTGATCAGAGTAAAAGCTTTTGGAATTGGAGACCTTGCTAAGGGCAATTGCAGGAAATCATGTCCCTACTGATTCAATAGTCCCATCCATCTGTCTCTAGTTTGCACTTCATCAGCAGGTTATTCATTATCCAAGAATGCACATCCAGACTTAGGACCTCAAGCAATCACGACAATTATATTGTATTAACTAGTTGCCTCTCTGTCAGGTCAGCTAGGCAAATGTACAGAGACAAAGGTATTTGACAAATATATTTTAGGTGCTACTGTGACTCTGTGGTTAGCACTGCAGCCTCACAGCGTCGGGGACCCAGGTTCTATTCCAACCGTGGGCGACTGTCTGTGTGGAGTTTGCACATTCTCCCCGTGTCTGCATGGGTTTCCTCCAAGTGCTCTGGTTTCCTCCCACAATCCAAAGATGTGCAAGTTAGGTGAATTGGCCGAGCTAAATTGCCCGAGGAGAAAGTCACCCGAGATAGAAATGGAAAGGTCTAGGAAGGGGAGGGAGGAGTCTGAGACGGTCCAGGTGAATTTGAGGTCGGGGTGGAAGGTGTTGGTAAATTGTCACCCGAGAATTCGGTCCCCAATGCCTTATCTTCACCATGGGCATCCAGTCCCTGTACACCTCCATCCCCCATCACGACGGACGTAAAGCCCTCCGCTTCTTCCTTTCCCGCCGTACCAACCAGTACCCTTCTACTGACACCCTCCTTCGACTGACTGAACTGGTCCTCACCCTGAACAACTTCTCTTTCCAATCCTCCCACTTCCTCCAAACCAAAGGAGTAGCCATGGGCACCCACATGGGCCCCAGCTATGCCTGCCTCTTCGTAGGATATGTGGAACAGTCCATCTTCCGCAGCTACACTGGCACCACCCCACACCTTTTCCTCCGCTGGCACAGTCCATCTTCCGCAGCTACACTGGCACAGTCCATCTTCCGCAGCTACACTGGCACAGTCCATCTTCCGCAGCTACACTGGCACAGTCCATCTTCCGCAGCTACACTGGCACAGTCCATCTTCCGCAGCTACACTGGCACAGTCCATCTTCCGCAGCTACACTGGCACAGTCCATCTTCCGCAGCTACACTGGCACAGTCCATCTTCCGCAGCTACACTGGCACCACCCCCACCTTTTCCTCCGCTACATCAATGACTGTATCAGCGCTGCCTCATGCTCCCACGAGGAGGTTGAACAGTTCATCCACTTCACCAACACCTTCCACCCCGACCTCAAATTCACCTGGACAGTCCCAGATTCCTCCCTCCCCTTCCTCGACCTATCTATTTCTACCTCAGGCGACCGAATCAACACGGACATCTACTACAAACCAACCGACTCACACAGCTACCTGGACTACACCTCCTCCCATCCGCCCCCTGTAAAAACGCCATCCCATTCTCCCAATTCCTTCGTCCCCGCCGCATCTCCTCCCAGGAGGACCAGTTCCAAAAACGCACAACCCAGATGGCCTCCTTCTCCAAGGACCGCAACTCCCCCCCCGACGTGGTCGACG
>NC_057722.1:2026536-2032699 GCF_004010195.1 Chiloscyllium plagiosum | reverse complement strand
ACTCGGATTTCTCCAGTTTCCTCATTTCCCCTCCCACCACCCTGTCTCAGTCAATTCCCTCGAACTCAGCACCGCCTTCCTAACCTGCAATCTTCTTCCTGACCTCTCCGCCCCCACCCCACTCCAGCTTATCACCCTCCACCAACGCATTTCCAAAGCCCCTCCCCCAAGTCCCTCCTCCCTACCTTTTATCTTAGCCTGCTGGACACACTTTCCTCATTCCTGAAGATGAGCTTATGCCCGAGACGTCGGTTCTCCTGTTCCTTGGATGCTGCCTGACCTGCTGCGCTTTTCCAGCAACACAATTTCAAGCTAAATTGCCCATCATGTTCAGGGATGTGTAGGTTAAGTTCACTAGTCAGGGTAAATGTAGAGTAATACAGTAGGGGAATGGGTCTCGATAGGTTACTCTTCAGAGGTTCGGTGTGGACTTGTTGGGTCAAAGGGCCTGTTTCCACACTGTAGGGATTCTATTCTATGAACCAAAGATGTGCAGGTTAGATGGATTGGCCATGCTAAATTGCCTATAGTGTCCAGGGATGTACAAGCTAGGTGGATTAACCTGGATAGGAATAGGGTCAGGACTGGATGGGATGTTCTTTAGAGGGTTATTGCAAAACCAATGGGCTGCATGGCCTTCTACTGCACTGTAGGGATTCTGTGATTCCACAATTAGTAATAGAACATCAAGATTCACAACTGCCACATTTGTACACTGGTCTATAGGAATGCAAGGACATGGAGTGATGTGAAAAGGATCTGTGGGGGTGTGGGGGCTATGTTGCTGGTTTTTGGCTTAAATTTTGCTCTCCTAATAAAGGAAAAAAATATTTAGTTGTGCCACATATAATTCAATAAGGTCAGATACCTCAAAACTAATGGCAAAGGCCTTCTGCCTGCCAACAACTATCTGATTGGTTCTCAGGTAAAGAGTAGGTCTCAGAAGCACTCAGATTTCCACAGGTTCAGAGGTTCTTTCTATTTTCTGCAGTAAAAATCTGTGGAAAACCTAATTTTCTTTCCCTTAGTAACTACTGCAAGCTGTGACTATGAGCCAGCCACCCTAGTGCCTCCTGAAAGTAGTGAATGCAACTAGCAAAGGAAAGCTGAGAAGAAGTCATTTGACCAGCAGAAGACCCATCTCAGCAAAAACACTGAACAGGGATCACAGAACTACTTTCTCATAATACCAATCTCTTCTCCCTTGTCTGTGTGTATAAGCTGTTAGAATTTTAATTAAAGAGAGTTATATAGTGATGGTTCATAACTGTTTACCTATATATAGTTTCTTCTTTTCTATTCTTGTTAGTTGACAACAAGCTCTTGAGGATAAAAATGGAATTGAGTTTTTATGGCTGATCTATCCTGTACTTGAGGTGAAGGGTCATGCTTCCGACCTTGTGTAGTTCACAGTTCAGGTCCAGGTTGACCTTGCTGCATCTCAGGTCAAACTGCCCCTGGTGGATGCTCTGGCTCCTCACCCAGCCCACGGCAACAGGAGCACTATTGGATATTCCTACCATGAAAGGGCCCCCTTCATGATTGATCCTTTCAGATGTTTTGCATTTGTCGGCATTTATTCTTCTATCAACAAAAAGAAAGTCAAAGTTGCATGTTAAGTAATGAAGTGAGGTGTACAGTACCATAAACCATGTGTCATTTGCACAGATTTGTCTCTGCAATGCTACACCTCGAAATTGTAGTACCTCCAAAAAATCCCAAACAAGTGGCTCAAGCAGCTAACTCTGTTTGCTCTCGTGGACTCCAATGGGTTTTTCGGCTCCAGGATTCTGCTCAGGCTGGGGACACTGTCTCCAATTTGACACTGCAAAACCAGCTGAGGACCTTCAGTAGCCTGTCCTTAGCCCTTTCTGCCCTCATCTCTTTTGGAGCACTCAATGTTGAGGTGGTATGCACAAGAATTTTAATCAATGAACTTAGAATTGACACACACAGTCACGCCGAACGTAGGCTGACTTGTAAACATTCTTGTCTGTGGTTTGGAGGTTATTAGAGCTCTGCATGTATCCCATAAAGTCATCACCATCTGAGCAGTACCTACCTATATTCATCTACCAGAATCACAGGAGTGCAACTTGAACTTTTTAATGTTCATTTGCGGGCACAATCCTGGATATCCTTATTTTTAATTGTGACTAAGATATCTGATAGAGGTGAAGCTCAGAGATTACATGATTGTAACTGACTTTGGCTGTTCTGGTAAAAAGAATTTAAATCCCAGCTTCATAATGTTCCCTTTCTCCCAGCTAGAGGCCGAGATCATGGTGAGATTATGCTGCCAGACCTTTAGAACTTTTCCACAAAGGTGTTTGGACTACTCCATCACTGAGTGCAGGGAGCTGTTGACCAATTGGAAAGAGGACTGGGTGGAGTTTCAGTGCTGAACGTCCTGTGGAGGAGGAGAAAGCCCCTAAATGTTGGGTTCCACAGCTGCATCTTAGAAGTCCAGGCAAGGGGAAAAAAACAAATCAAATTCCAGCCTTTATTGTGTGTTGGTGGACTAGGTAAAATGTGGAAGTATGTTGTGTCTGCTCTTCTGAGCTGCCATTGCAGCACTTTAGGCCAGGAACTGTGATTTCAGTATCTGCTTCTCTGAGTAGATTGCTCTGCCTCCTCTTGTTAATTTCAAAAGCCCAACTTCAGCAGGGAATTTCATTCACTTTGTTTATGTCTCTGTTCATTCTAGAAGTTTTTGCAAGGTTTGTGAGGTCGCCACTGATGATGTTACCTAGCCAGGTAATGAAACGTCTGGATATCAAACCTACACTCTTATTCTAGAAGTGTTTGGTGTGCTGGGAGACATGCTAGCTGTGCTGGGGGGCGTTCAACCTCCTTCACTGCACTGCAGAAGTGGATCTTATTCCCTGTCTTCCCTTGTTCAGGCAGTGGTAACCTCCAGGTCAATCTCAAAGAGTGCTCATGGTCAGTGAGAGGAAAGATCCCCAACTCCTAGACTGTCCAGAATGCCTTAACCTCGATCCTCCTCTACAAAGAGGGTTATTTTTCTTACCTGGGCTTCCAAAGCAATGCTGCTGGCTGGAGATATGATACTCAGCTTTCACATCTTTCTCTTCTGTGCATAGAAACGTTAGTTGTCATTTGTATGTGATTCCTCAATTTGATAATCTGTAGTTGTGTGCAAACACTACGCTGAACATGTGGCTCAGGTGTGTTTTTTAGAACTTAACTCTGTAATCATAAAGGAGAAAGGAGTCAAGTTTGGGCTAGAGAAGGAGCTGAAAGTAGAGAGTGAGAGGACATGGTCTGTGGGTGTGGGAGTTTGGGGGCAGTACGTGTGAAGTGGAGAATTGGAGGGTGCAAAGCTGTGAGGGTGGAGTGCCAGGGGTAGCAGATTTGAGGATAATGGGGAGTCGGGGGAGCAGTAGCTGTGACACTAGGTATGCAGAGGGGACAGGCTGTTATGGTAGCTAGTCAGGGAGGGGCAGGGTCTGTAGGGACAGGGGTGGGAGGCCATAGGAGCCATGAGGATGGGGACACTGGGAGATGTGGGAAAAGAGGACAGTTGGGGGTGAATTTAGGAGTTGTGAGAATGGGTATTTAGTGGAGATAGTGAGGTTGAGTGGTAAGAGGTGTGGCAGGAGCTGTTTCAAAATAAAAGAATACAAATGAGATAAATATTATGCAAAAATGGATTTTATACACAAGCACATGCAATGATGCAACAATATAATATGGGGGTTTTATGCAGAATAATCAGAGTCCATGCTGAAAAGTCATAAAAACTACTGGTGCCAGATTTCAGTATAATAGAATAACCAGCATTGTGGTCACTTCAAGAACAATTCCAAATCTAACCTGATCCAGTCTCTACCAATAGGTCTCCATTTGCTTTCAAACCAGTTTTATTCTGGCCCAGGCAGGTTTTTACCTTAAGTTTGATGGTTTCTATAATGGTTTTAGTGAACCATGGATGGTTTCACATTATACTTCATCGGCAACACGTTTGCCCACTCACTGACCTTGTCCAAACCGCAATGGAGCATATCTGCATCCTCCTCACTGCTCACCCTTTCACCCATCGTTGTGTCATCTGCATACTTAGAATCATAGCATCCCTACAGTTTGGAACTAGGCCATTCACCCATGGAGTCCACATTGACCCTCCAAAGAGCATCCTACCCAGAGCCACACCTCCTTCAACACCACACCCAACCACTGTATCTCTGCATTTCTCATGGACAAAATTTCACCTCACCTTCATATCCCTGGAATCTCTGGGGCATTTTAGCACAGCTAACCTCTGTTTAGACTGTGGAAGGAAACTAGCAAGCCCAGAGGAAACCAAAGTAAATATGGGGAGAATGTGCAAACTTGGAGATTTAGTTCCCTCATCTAAATAAATGTTATTAGGTGGGGAAAATCCTTCTTCACAAGGGCTGCTGTGGAGAAAGCAGGAATGTGGCTTTAAGATAGAGGATCGAACATGCTGTTATTGAATGTTGGAGCAGGGTCAGTGGGCCAAATGGCCTATGCCTGCTCAGAGTTTGTACATTTCTATAATCCACTAAGCACCTCAAGCATTTTCTATTCAGATTTCCAACATTTGCAGTTGTGCTGATTTTGCTGCTCAACCAATGAACAATTATTTGATGAGGTGATGGTGTTGAATAATGTGTATTTCTGCTATAGCTACTCGTCAACAGCAGCTGTCACTTCTCATGTCATAAGCTAGCTGTTCTTAAGACCACCCGTGACTCATTGTGTTGTTCTTCCCATGGAACCAAATCCGTACAGGAATTTCATACCCATCTCCCCCTGCAGGGTGGTTTGTGAATGCTCTTCTACGTTTTGGGCATTCTAACGCACAAATAACTGCCAACGAAACTTTAGTCTTAAACAACTGTCTCAGAAAGGGGTGCAAAATGTTCTCAAAGGGGAGAGGAACCAGCAGGAGGTCATTGTACACATTGGAACCAACAACATAAGAAGGGAAAAGGATGAGATTCTGAAGGGAGAAAAGAGAAAGTTAGGCAGGAATTTAAACAGGAGGTCCTCAAGGGGACCTCCTGGATTACACCCGGTGCTATGAGCTAGTGAGGGGAGGAATAGGAGGATAGAGCAAAGGAATGGGTGGCTGAGGAGCTGGTTTAAGGGGAAAGGATTCACATTTTTGGATCATTGGGAGAGAAATGATCTGTATAAGAAGGATGGATTGCACCTGAATTGGAAGGGGACTAATATACTGGCAGGGAGATTTGTTACAGCTGCTCAGGAGGATTCAAGCTAGTAAGATGGGGTGGGGGGTGGGGAGGTTTAGTTGTGAGATCCATGGAGATAGTGAGGCAAATTTCAATCTGAGACAGTACAGTTGAGAACAAAGGTGAGTCAAACAGTCAGGAACAAAGCAGAGAACAAGGCAGGACTGATAAATTAAACTGCATTTATTTCAATACAAGAGGCCGAACAGGGAAGGCAGATGAACTCAGGGCATAGCGAGGAACGTGGAACTGGGGTATCATCACAATTACAGAAACATGGCTCAGGGATGGGCAGGACTGGCAGCTTAATGTTCCAGGATACAAATGCTATAGGAAGGATGGAAAGGGAAGGAAGAGAGGAGTGGGAGTGGTGTTTTTGATAAGGGATAGCATTACAGCTGCACTTAGGGAGAATATTCCTGGAAATACATCCAGGGAGGTTATTTGGTGGAACAGAGAAATAAGACAAGGATGATCACCTTTATTGGGATTGTATTATAGACCCCCTAATAGTCTGTGGGAAATTGAGAAACAAATTTGTAAGGAGATTTCAGTTATCTGTAAGATTTTTGGGTGGTTATGGTAGGGGATTTTAACTTTCCAAACATAGACTGGGGCTGCCACAGTGTTTTAGATGGAGAGGAAGTTGTACAGGAACATTCTGAGTCAGTATGTGGATTGTACCTACTAGAGAAGGTTAAAATCTTCTAGGAGAAAGTGAGGACTGCAGATGCTGGAGATCAGAGCTGAAAATGTGTTGCTGGAAAAGCGCAGCAGGTCAGGCAGCATCCAAGGAGCAAGAGAATCAACGTTTCGGGCATGAGCCCTTCTTCAGGAATGAGGAAAGTGTGCCAAGCAGGCTAAGATAAAAGGTAGGGAAGAGGGACTTGGGGGGGAGGGGCGTTGGAAATGCGATAGGTGGA